>NW_012267261.1:11257426-11322444 GCF_000151885.1 Dipodomys ordii
CTAGCCTTGAGCTGAAGAGCTGAGGGACAGCATCCAGGCCCAGAGATCAGGCCCCACGACCGGACCCCTCTCCCCCCCCCAAATTCAACCTATTAGTCATTTTAAAACATTCAGTTCAGGGCTGTTATATTTAGTGTGTAACTATTACTGCTGTTGAATTTCAAAACAGTTTATATCCTGTTCAGATGGCCACTACCTTTTAAGTAGCTGATTTCCATTCTGCCTTACCTAGCACTAGGTAATTCACATTGAGGACATACCATTTAAACAGAGTGAGGGAACATCTGCCCTTTTGTCACTGGGTTCTTTCATCTAGTTTGTTTTCAAGGTTCATCCACATAGTAGTCCAAGTGAGACTTGGACTACTTGGAGACATCCCTAAAATCTGAAATTCTTTGAAGCCTGGATTTTCTGAGCACCAACATGATTATTACTAGTAGAAAGCTGCACATCTGACCTAATGTGATAGGTCTTGTCAAAATGCAGGTGCACTACAAACATTGGATTGTGTTACCTTTAGTCTGTGTGTGTGTGAATGTATTTGTGTGTGTAAGATATAAATGAGTTTCATATTTAGAATTTGGTTCCAATTGCTAAGATAGCTCATTACACGTATACTAATATTCTAAAATTCAGAAAAATTAGAATCACTTTTGGGTCTCAAGCATTTGAGATAAAGGACACTCAATCTGTATGTGTCAGTGCTTCATTTTTCTTCATTGTCAAATATTCTATTGTATGAACATATACATTTTATCCATCTCATTAATTCTAGTATCACTGATTAATCCTTTTTTAGCTTTAGAAATTACTTTTATTATATTCCTGTGTTCTTGCCCATTCATGTACTAGTTTTTAGGTCACATATTAAGCTATGACATTTTGGGTTAGTAACACAATTTAAAAACACTATTTTAGGCCGGGCTCTGGTGGCTCATGCCTGTAAATCCTAGCTACTGAGGAGGCTGAGATCTGAGGATCACAGTTCAAAGCCAGCCCTGGCAGGAAAGTCCATGAGACTCATCTCCAATTGAGCACCAGAAAACCAGAAGTGGTGCTATGGTTCAAGCAGTAGAGTGCTCATCTTGAGCTGAAGAGCGCAGGAATAGTGCCCAAGCCCAGAGTTCAAGCCCCATGACTGACAGAAAAACAAAAAACAAAAAAAACACACTGTTTTAGCAGTGGTGTATATTTTAATACTTAAAAGTATAGTTCATTCTACCTGGTTTCTTATTGTATATATTTATATTCTTAGTTGACATGGAATGATAGATAGATAGATAGATGTATTTATGTAGCATGTGGTAATTCACTTCATGTATATATCATGTCCAAATCAAGTTATCTTCCACCTCAAACATCGATTATTTCTTTGTGGGGAGAGAAAATTTTCAACATCATTTCTTTGGGCTCCTCTGAAACACACAGTACATTGTAATCATCTAGTCACCTTACTGAGTCATCAAACACCAGAAATTATTCTCCTACCTATAGCTTAGTTTACATTGACTAGCTTTTCTCCATCTCTCCTACCCCTAGAAAAACACTATTCTACTCTCAGCTTATATTACTCTTCTTTCTTAGATATCATTGAATTTCATTAATCTAAATGAACTTTGAAATGCTGATGGGATTTAAAATGAAAATTCATTAAGCTCTGAAAATTAATTTGAAAAAAAATCACACTTTTCCTGGTGGACAAAAAATATTTTCAGGTCTTTTTTTTTTTTTTTTTAAATGAGAGCTCAAACTGAGCTCAGTTTGTACCATACTGCCAAATCCTGAACTTGGTTGTGCTTCTTCTTACCTAACACTTGGCAGTAAGAGGGATGACAGTCCCAGATGCTAAAGCAACTTCAGCAGTAAATAAAAGAACAATAATGATAAAGTTAGACAGGAGTAATTCCAGTACATAAAGTAAACTAAGAGAAACAAATGTACTACCCAGAGAAAAACTGGCACTATAATGAAGTCAGACAGCACTTTTGTGCTCCTTCATCTGGGAAGCAGTGAAATGTTTCTATTTTGGTATCATTATGTAAATCAAAAGGTCAGTCATTTCCATTCATTGCACCATTTAAATTTCTCCTGACAGTAGCAGTTCTCATGTGCAGTTTTTACATTTTCAGATTTTCATTTTTAATATTCAGATCTTGCTGTGACAGAAAATGAAGTCCTCTAATAAGTCCAGGATGGGGTGGGGGGGACTTCTGTGCAGACTTGTTTGTAAAAGTGACCTCTCCTGGAAAGTCCTGTTATATGTATCCACCCCAAGGGAAGTGGCTTCACTTAAAGGATCTTGTATTTAGTTGGGTAAGTTGGATTGAATTCTGTAGTAATGAATTTACAAGACAATATAAATTTCTTTCTCCCTTCCTTTCTTCCTTCCTTCCTTCCTTTCTTTCTTTCTCTTTCTTTCTCTCTTTCTCTCTCTCTTTCTTTCATCCTTCTCCCCTCCCCTCCCCTCTCCCCTTTTCTCCCCTCCCCTCCCCTCTTCTCTCCTTTCCTCTTTTTCATGTATGTGTATGTTGGTCCTAGGGTTTGAATTCAGGTCCTAGGTACTGCCCCAAAGCTTTTTTTTCTCCCAGGCTAGTGCCCTACCACTGAAGTCACAGCCACTTCTGCTCTTTTGATGGTTAATTGGAGATAAGAATCTCACAGACTTTCTTGCTCAGGCTGGCTTCCAACTGAGACCCTCAGCTCTTAGCCTCTAGAGTAGCAAGGATTATAGGCATGAACCACTGGCTCCCAGAAACAATGTAATTTCTTCAGTTTTACAGTAGAAGTTACTAAAATAATGAGAAATGATTCCTGTTTATCATTTACTATGAAGTTTTCTTCTCATATTCATTTTTGCTAATAAAATATAACTATGTACTCTTATGCTATTATAGTGAAATATTGATGATGTCAGTGATATTAAATCTTAAATGTTTTGATAGTTTGTTACATGCCAGGCACTTTTTTAAGTGCTTCTCAAAAGTTTATAAAAAATTTAAATAGTTACTGTGTATGTAGATTTTTATCTTCTAGATCATTGTATGAATGAACTTTTCATGCTTTGCTAATGTGGTAAGTTGATGAAGTAGATGGATTAGAATGATTCTTTGGTACTCTTCCTTCTCTCTGTGGTGTTAGGAAAAATAAGGGAAGGGAAAAGAATGATTCTGTAATTATAAATGGTTCAAGAAGGAAGAGAAAAAAATAGAAAAGTTGTTGAAAGGAAGAAGGATTGGCATACCATTCTTCTAATTCAATTGAGTTTGAAAGGTTGCAAGTAAATGTATGAGAAGTACTAACAATGGTATCTACTACTAATAGTATTTGCTAAGTGTCAGAACTGATCTGTATATTTTCCTGAAAGGATTTCATGCTTTGCAAAGATTATAATCTGATTTCTTTTTTTTGGGGGGTCTGGTCGTGGGGTCTGAACTCTGGGCCTGGGCGCTGTCCCTCAGCTCTTCAGCTCAAGGCTAGCACTCTACCACTTGAGCCATAGCGCCACTTCCGGCTTTTTTCTTTTTGCTTATGTGGTGCTGGGGAATCGAACCCAGGGCCTCAGACATGCAAAGCAAGCGCTCTACCACTGAGCCACCTTCCCAGCCCTATAATCTGATTTCTTAAATAGTAACTTCCCTGTGTTCATTTACAATATTCTGCTATTTGCAGATTAAATGAATTTTGTTGCTCTCACATCCATCTAAGACTCCATAGCAGTAAACCACCAGGAACAGATAATGGGCTTCCCTCTCAAAGCTTTCCTGTTCTGCTCCCAAATACAACACAGAAGTTTATATCTAATTATACAGTGCCTCAAGTTGTATTGTTGTAGCCAAATGCTTTATCTTTGAAATATACTTTTGTCTCCCTTTTGAAACAGGATCTTGCTATGTAGCCCAAGGTAGCCTTTAACTCATAATCCACTTGTCCCAGCCTTTGATTGCTGAGAATATAGGCATGTATAACCATATCTAGCCTTGTTTAAAAGCATTCTAAGTTCAAAAATACACTCTTTTCTTTTCTATTCCTACAAGCATGGTGTTAATTATAAATTACATACTTAAAGATCCTAAATTAGAATCTTCCTGGTACCTTTCTTCACTACCTTTTCTCTCATAAACTCAGTGAGCATAAGATCCATCTACATTTCAACATCATTGAGGACCCTAGTGAGTTTTGGCTGGTATGATTTGTCATTAGTAACACTAACCGTATTGGAACAAAATGGAGAGCTTTTAAAGCCTAAAAATATAAGTGCATGCCCTACCAACTGTCAGTGCAAGGATATCATATACTTCATGGAGTCTCTGGAAAACACAGCACAATCATAAGAGAGTAAGAGTGAAAAAGACAATTAATGTCTTAGCATTATAGGGAAGCACTTCCAACCTCACCCTTATGGGTCTTGGAGAATTGATCATCTCAGTTCTTCTACTGGATCACTAAATCAGGCCATAATAAGGCTTGTTTTTTTTAATCTTCCCACCCTTTATTTTGGGAAAGGGTGGCTCTGGAGTTCAGGATGGGCTGGAACTTGCTATACAGCCTAGACTGGCTTCAAATCACCATCCTCCTTGCCTCGGCCCCATGAGTACTGGAATTACAGATATACACCATACAGATATACTCAGCTGGGAATAAAAGAGTAAAACTATGTTTTTCACTTTTATGCTGTACTGTGAATGGTTAAATGGTTCTAATTATATAACAAGTACAAATTAATTTTTAGTTACTATTAATATAATAGTTTGGTTTTTTGGTGAAGGGGATTGAAATTAACTTTGGTGGGTTCACAAGTTTGTGGTAGCACACATCTGTAATCCAGCTGTGCAGAAGGTGGAGATGAGAGGATTGTGCCATTCTCAAGAAAGCTTGAGACCCTATCTGAAAAATGAGTAAAAGGAAAAGGACTGAGGTGTGGCTTAAATGGTAGAGTGTTCCCAAACAAGTGCTAGGTGTAGCTGCAAACTGCTGTACTACCCACCCATACACACAAAGGAAATTACCTTTATTTAAAAAGTACCAATAGTATTTGAAACTGTTCATTATACATTTAAAGTTATGTTCTCTTACGTTGTAGTTCCTCAGTTTGAAACTGCATGTAGTTACGTGGAGGCTACACTTGAAGAGTTTTTGACCTGGAATGCTGACCAACCTCGTATTTCTGGACCATTTAGAGATTATGATCATTCCAAATTCTGGGCTTATGCTGACTATAAATATTTAATTAGTCTATTTGAAGACAGGGCAGATGTTTTTCAGGTAAGTAATGAAGTCTTTTCCATCTTAGTGAGAACTGGCTCACAAGAAAAGATGGTAAATCCACATCTTCCTGGTATCTTATTCTTTCACTGCTACTTTCTGTCATAAGTAGTCAGTGTGTTTTGGGGGTTTCGCCCAGTGGAGTAGAAGGGTCTGCCTCAGAGACATATGACATTTGGCTCACATAGATGAGCAGCTATGTCAGTTTTCTTACTCATCTTTCCTCACATCCCTCCTTTGCCTTTGAAATGTACTATAAACAGGTGGTGTATAAACCTTATTTCCTCCTAATCTACACAGAAGTTCCTGCTCTGTCAGTGAGGCGGGTAGAGGTGCAAATCTGATTCTGTGAGAGGCATTATTTGGGATGTTACCAGGTATTCAGTAGTGGATAGAGTTCAGAAGTGTGAGAATGAATGAACTGCAGAAGTGAGAATATGGACATTCTTTTCCCTGTGTTGACACTGACCAGGGTTTGCAACCTCAAATGGCCTGTGGTGATTTTGAAGACACCCTGCTCTGGTTTCTGCCTTGTCCTAGGTGTAGGTTGGTAGTGGGAGTGGTCCCATGGAGCTCATTTGGATAACTGTCTTTGCTGGAATCCTTCACTCTGCCCCTGGTTCTCTGGGGAAAAAAAAATCTCTCCCATTCCTGCTCCTCCTACTCACATGGGACAGTGGTTCCTTGGCTCCAGAACAGTTTCTGTTCAGCCTGTAATGTTCTTTTTCTCTGTGAGTTATTAATGTGGATTGCAGATTAAGACCTGTAAAGTAGTAATATATATCAAGTACTTGTCCTTGGTCCTTTTATAAGTGCCTTACATTTAGAATCCTCCCAGTAAATTAATGATTTTAATACTGATCCCCATTTTAAGAAAAATAAGGAACAAAGATTATGCAACCAAGAATGGGTTGCCATGTGTGATCTCCCTCCAGAGCTGTCACTAGCACTGTGCCTTCAACCACATGCAGCTGCCCTGTGGGGCTCTGCAGATGGATAGCACCCTTCTAGCCCAACTGAGTCCCTCTCCTGCTGCCTCCAGTGGTGCTCATTTGACCCCTCCAGTTGTCTGTAGCATCCAAGCATGTCTCCAACGGGCAGGCATGTGACCTGGCCATGAAGTGTGACATAAAAGAAAGCCTTTTGTAAATGTACTGAAATTCCAATTAAGCCCTTAAATGAGGTTTCTGTCAGCTTATAGTGATTCATTCTGCTGTGAACAACCAAATCTATTGAATTTTATCATCTTTCTTCTCAAAGTTTTCAGAGCACCAACTCTTCTTATATCATAAGTACCTAAGTTCTTGTTTTGCTTTCATTATTGTAATTCAGTCAGTTCCCAAATCTAATTTATTATTGTTCTCTACATTGGTATAAAATGGTAGTGAACATTAAAATTGATAGATCTTAAAAATCAATTCATGTGAAATCACATAATAAGCCCATTAAATGTTAAATATAAATATAAATGACACAATTTAAAGAAAGTAAATATATTAAAGTTATATATTATATATTAAAATTATTAATGTCACTAAAAAAGTAGACTTTTATATTTTTATATTTTTTTAATATCTGGCTATTGAAGACGGCCAGATTATCATTTAGGTCGTTGAAATTTGCTGGTGTGTGTGAAGGATATGAAGAAAACCTTGCCTCACATCGATATGCAGCTGAAAAAAAGAGGAGTATTTTAACAGGCTTTTCAGAGAATTGTGGAATTTTTACATATCACACCAAACCTGACACAGTATAGTTTCTTCAAAATTCATTCATCACAGTATAGAATCTGAACCCACAGCAAATAAACCCTTTTTACTCTTCTAATAAAATCCTTGTATAGAATGGATTTTTTTTTCTACTCCTGGGCTTTGGTCTCTGAACCTGGGTGCTGTCCCTAAGCGTCTTTTGCTCAAGACTGGTGCTCTACCATTTGAGCTACAGCACCATTTCTGGTTTTTTCTGTGGTTAATTAATTTCTTCCCAGGCTGGCTTTGAACCTCGATCCTCAGATCTCAGCCTCCTGAGTAGCTAGGATTATAGGCATGAGCCACCAGTGCCCAGCTCTAGAAAGGATCTTTTGTAATGTCACACACTGGCAATTGGGATGAAGTTGGTTTACTGCGTTGTATAGATCTTCCAGATGTTGATACATGGGTATACTGACACTCTTCATTATTTAAAAGTCACGTTTGTTAATATTACACAATTATCATGAGAAAAATCTTTAGCATTAAGCTTTCAATGTCATGTATCTGAAGGTACAGTTCTCAAGATTGTTTTCATTCAGCTAAAAATATTTCTCTTGTAATTTATTCTTCACTTAGATTGTTTAGAACTATAATGTCTAATTTATAAATATTTTGGGATTTTCTAACTTATCTAATTGATTTCTAATTTCATCTTGTTCTGGCCAAAAAATATACTTTGTTTTATTTTAGTCCTTTGAAATTTAGGAAACTTGTTTTATGGCCCAAATATAGTTAATATTGATAAATGTTCCCTATACACTTGAAAATAATATGTACTCTATTGTGTGGAGTGTCTTATAAATGTCAATTAAGTCAGGCTGATGGTTCAAATCTATATCCGTACTGATTTCTCTACGTATTTGTTACCCATTATGTAGGGAGTGGTGCTGACCTCCTTCCCACCCCCCAGCTATACTTACCTTTTTGCCTTTTCATTGTAGATTGGTTCAAGTTTTGTTTCATATATAAACTTATTAGATTCATATATACATTTAAGATTATGATGGCCTCTGGATTGATATTTTATTATGATGAAATGACCCTCTCTGCCTTGGGTTCTTCTTTGTTCTGATGCTTATCTTGTTTAGTTTGCCTTTGATCAATATTAGTATGAGAAGGGAATAATTAGAACACAATCTGCTTTTATAAAATTCTAGAAGTGGCAAACTAATTTATAGTTACAGAAAAGTTGTTAGTGGTTATTTGAGAATGAGGGAGGAGATAGATATGTGTTATGAGAGGATACTGGGAAACCTTTAGGTATGATCAGATGTCATTTCAATTGTAATGGGTTTTCAGGTTTGTATATATACATGCAAAAATTATATACATGAAAAAGCATAAATATAAATAATGCACATGTCATATTTATATATAAATTATATGTAAAATTACATATATATGCATATGACAAATATATATGCAAAAACTGGTCAGATTATATACCTTAAATCTTTAAATATATGCTGCTTATAGTACACCATTTATACCCCAATAAAGAATACAGTGCTACTAGTACATTTTGGTCCCACTGTCTTAACAATAACAAATCGCTATTCGTGTTTCACCATGAGTGTAAATATAAACATAGTAATGTAAGCAAATAACATTTTAATAGTCTTATGAAAATAGTTTTGACCTCACAAATCCCTTGAGTCTCCAAGAAGCTCTGGTATAATTATTGTGTAATTATTATATCCTAATGCTGACTCCTAATTCTACAACAGTTCCTTATGAAAATACTCTTTATGCCATGCTCCACTTAAATATTAAAATGTGTTTATTATGTTCATAGCATTTCATGATTTAAAGGTTGTGTATGACAGCATTTAAGGCCCTCTCTGGTGATGCATACCTGTAAGTCCCTATCTAGTCTCCTCACTACGGCTGGACATTCTACATTCCTTCTCCCCTCTGGCCTATGGTCATGCCCTTTTCAGTTTCTATGTGATAGGTTCTACTTTCTAGCACCTGGCTCAAATTCTGTCCAGGCTATCAAACTTCACCTACCACACCTACATCCATTTCCCCTTGCTTTCAATATGCCCAATGTGTTTTATTTGAATTGTTACTGAAATAGTTCATGACATAAAACATTGTGTCTTGTTCCTATAATAATATTTTAAACTCTTTGGGCTATATCTAATGCTTTTTTATTCCCCCAAACTATTAACATGGTGCTAAAGTATAACGGATTTGAGAATAGTTTCATGTGTATTTTTTCTCCTAGTCTTATCATTTCTTGCTTTGACATTTCTTTAGTCTTTAGAGCCCTTTAGAAAATGTTTTGATTTACACCTCTGACCTCACTCTTACCAGCTTTTCTTTGGCATCTTATGTAGGTAATCAAGTATAGTATTTGTCAATCAATAAGGCATTCTTTTTTATCCTTAGCCTTCTACTGGTTTAATGTTTTTACTCACTAATTTGCCTTGAATTCCCCGTCTAATAGCTCTTCTCTTCTATAAAGTAAATTCATCTACTGTATAACATTTAAATTTAAATATATGAATACATATACTGACAAATGTATTGATAGGGTTGGAGAGTAATGTGGTAATCTTACAAGTAGCTTAAAATTATGATTTTGATATTTAAGTGATTTTGTGTATTGAAGTAGTCTCATTAGTTTTCAGTTATGCACCATATCATTGCCTAACCCAAGTAAACCATTTTTGAACACGTTGTCCTCTTCTACTAAAGGCAGATAGTGAGTTTGTGACAGCAGTAAGATTTTTTTAAATCTCTGACTCATTAGGCAAGAATGATGTCTTAACTTTTTCAGTTATCAATGAGTATCCTTGTAGTTAAGGCAATTTAGAATTAACACATGTAGTGCAGCATATGCAAGGCCCAGAACTGCAAAGAAAGGATCACTTTTTAGCAAAAGGCAGTTTTCTCCCAAGAATATTTTTCAGGTAGTTCCCATTTTATGTTATTATTCGGATTGGCTTCAGAGAATCAGGAGCCTTAATAAGCCACTAAGATACATAATCCTTACATGCAATAAATAGGTTAGTTGTAACCTGCTTTGGACTTTATGACATAGCTATGAAGGAATGTTGAATTTAAGCAGGTGATTTGATAATGATTATAAGAGTCTAATGACCAATGATTTTTTTTTGGTGTGTGTGTGTGTGTGTGTGTGTGTGTGAGTGAGTGTGATTACATGTGTGTATGTGAACACACGAGCTTGCACGCTACTATCAGGACTTGAACTCAGTTTCTCAGCCCTTTCTTGTTTGGCTTTCTTGCTCACAGCAATTCTGCCATTTGAGCCATGTCTCCACTCTGTCATTTTGCTAGTTAATTGGAGACAGAATCTCATAGACTTCTGTTCAGCTTGGTTGGAACCTTGAGCCTCCTGAGTAGGTAGGATGACAGGTGTGAGCCACAAACACTTACTTCAGTGATGACACTGGCTTTTTGATGAAGCAAATTGGCATGTTAGAATTTTGCTTTTCATCTAACCTATCAGTGAGTATAGAGTTAATTATCTCTTTTCTGTTTATATACCTGAAGGTAACTTTTTAAATTTTATTTATGTATTTATGTATTTATTTTGTTGGTTGTGGAGCTTGAACTCTGGGCATGGGTGCTGCCCCTCAACTCTTCAGCTCAAGGCTACCACTCTACCACTTGAGCCACAGTGTCACTTCCAGCTTTTTCTGTTTATGTGGTGCTAAGGGCCTTATGCATACAAAGCAAGTATGCTACCACTGAGCCACCTTCCCATTAAAAGGAGAGCCTAATGCCCATAGCTCATACTTGTAATCCTAGCTACTCAGAATGTTGAAATATGAGGATCACAATTCAAAGCCAGCCAGGGCAGGATTAACTCCAGTTAACCACCAGAAAACCAGAAGTGGCACTGTGATTCAAAGTGGTGTAGAGCTCTAGCCCTGAACAAAATTGCTCAGGGACAGTGCCCTGGCCCTGAGTTCAAGCCCCACAACCAACAACAACAACAAAAGGAAAGAAAGAAGAGAAAAAAAAAGAGACTTAAGTATTTGCTAATATGTAACATCCTTTGAAGGATTCAAATTTAAACTGAAGTATTCATCCATATAAGGAACATGATATATCAGTGGTTCATATATCAGATTCTGTGTGATCTTTGTGGACCTGAAATGTAAATTTGACATGTCTATAATTACCTTCATGTGTAGTTAAAAAAAAATTAGAATGTCCATAGTCTAAAGCAAAGGAGATTTAAACAGATGTGTATCTAATGTGTCACTCATGACTATACTGGAAGATATAGTGAACCAATGAGGTACTTTCACTTGCCTAGGAGAAAAAGATTCTAGGAAAACATTTAGATTAAATTTCACTGAATCCAACCTTTTACATTTAACATGTAGAAATAAGGGCTTAATACTATACATATATATATAAATTATACATAAATATATTTATATAAAATCATGATAAGCCATGAGTGTATGCTGGAAGTAACTCAATTTTTGAAAACAATAAACAGCTCTTGATAAAATTATAAAAACAAAGTATTATTCATCCTTAAGTTATTTAGTATCTACTCTTCTGGAAAATTCAATATATATTAAAATCATGCAAACTGTCTTTGGTGATAAGTTAAATAGCATTCTAATCTGGGTAATTACAAACAGATTTTTCAGCATTGTGCAAACTGTGCATGTTGCACCTTTTTTGTTGTGTTGAGCTACATCTTAGGCCCCCATCCATTTAGTGCCAGTGGTGCTCCTTTCCAATATGTGTGACAACCAGAACTGTCTACACATTGTTTTACACATTGTTCCACAGCACCATTAAGAGGACAGTACTGTTCCTTAATTTCTCTATATGTTAAATAGATAAAACTACTTTCAGTCTGAAGATTAAATGAGATGTAGGCCTAGTCTACTGTAAGATTCAATAAATAGGTTGAGAAGACTTGATAGCAGTTGAAAATAGCTGTCTAGCTGTGAAGTTAGGATGGATAAAACACAAGACACCAGGCAAAAACCAGTAAGATTAAATTTAAGGGGGATAAATGTAGGGCTCCATGGATGTTGCCTAAAAGCTGTTTGCAAATCAAAGCTAAAGATAAAATTAGTCAACAGTTCAAAAGACAATACAAGAAGGCCCCACATTAGCCTTGGTGTAGTTCAATTGCTTAAAAATAAAAGCACTGTCTGCCAGTGCATTATAGTATGATAGCCCAATACAATCCATGTCCAAGGTACTACCCAGGCTTCCATTTGTAGCCACTTTTCTTTTGACAAAGAAGTTAAAATAGAACTTCTTAGAGAAAAAAAACATAATGCTTCCACTTGTAGGTTAAAAAAAAAAAGGAAAAGCATGGCATTTTTTCAGGTAATTTAAAGACAATAATTTTGGGAGAAAAGATACTTATTCTCTGTATCTATATAAAGCAGAACTGAGCAGGGCACCAGTGGCTCATGCCTGTAATCCTAGTTACTCAGGAGTCTGAGGGTCATGGTTCGAAGCCAGCCTAGGCAGAAAGGTCCCCGTAAGACTCTTATCTCCAATAAACTACTCAAAAAAAAAAAAAAAAGCCAGAAGTGACTTTGTGGCTCTAGTGATAAAGTGCTAGCCTTGAGCCCAGGCCCTGAGTTTAAGCCCTAGTTGGCGGGGAAGGGGGAGAAGGAAGCAAGCAGATCTGAGATACTCCTGGAAGCTACAGGAAGACATACTGATTTTGTAGAAAGCTGTCAACCAGACACTTGGTTGTTCTTTCTCAGGGATGCAATAAAATAGCATTTTCCAGGGATGGATAATGTCTAGAGACTTGTCCAGCTTTTGAATGGATGTCAGAGTAGATTCCTGGATGTGTTGCCACACCAAGCACATACAGTAGCCCTAACTAGGTTCCCTGTTCTTACAAAGACTCAAGGAAGATTCCCTTTTGTCCTGGATTGTTTCAGACATTTCACTACCCATAAATAGCTGGACTCAACTGGGAAGGAAATCTCAGCGCGTGTGCTCTTTCGCTATCTTTCTCACTCTCTTGCACACTCTCTTTCTCTCTCTCCCTCTCTTCTCTCCTCTCCTCTTGTCTCCTTTCTTCTCTCTTCCTTCTAATCTCTCTCTATTTCTGTTTCCTCCACATACACACACACTCTCTCTCAAGAAAGCGTCTTTTTATTGCTCAGGTTGGCCTTGAGTTAGCTACTTAGCCCAAGCAGACCTCAAACCTATCATTCTCCTTTCTTAGCCTCCTGAATGCTAGGATTATAGGCATGTGCCACCACACCAGTAAAAATCCAGACCTTTTTTTGGCGATTGTGGGGCTTAGAACTCTGGGCCTGAGTGCTGTCCCTCAGCTCTAATGCTCAAGGCAAGCACTCTACCTCTTGAGCCACAGTGCCACTTGTGGTTTTCTGGTGGTTAATTAGAGATAAGAGTCGCACAGACTTTCCTGCCCAGCCTGGCTTTGATCCATGATCCTCAGATCTCAGCCTCCTGAGTAGCTAGGATTACAGGTGTGAGCCACTGGCACCCAACCCAGACTTAACAGACTCTGGAGTCAGGCCCTGGTGGCTTACACCCATAATCCTAGCTAATCAGGAGGCTGAGAGCTAAGGATTGTCATTTAGAGCCAGATGGGTCAGAATAGCTTTGAGACTCTTACCTTCAGTTAACCAACAAAAAGCTAGAAGTAGAGGTATGGCTCAAGTGATTGAGTGCCAGCCTTGAGCAAAAAAGCCAAGTGAAAGTAAGAGGTCCTGAGTGGAAGTCCCAGTAGCATTACAAGAAAAAAAAAAAAAGCTGTATGACATCCCTAGTTGGAGATTCTGCTTTAGTTTTAGTAGATATGAACTACAGCTCTGGCACGTTAGTTTTAAAAGACTGCTAGTCTTTTGGAGAGAAGGCTTCTTAATGAGGTCATAAAAGTACAAAAGTAATAAATTGTTTATATCCACAAATATTGGTACTGCTTCAAGGACCCAGGGGTCCTAAGTTGAGCTTCAGCCATATTTCCACTGCACTTCTTGCCTGAACCATTCTTCCCCCAGGTGGCTGCAGAATTGCACCTGTTGTTTAGTGTCTGCAACAGATGTAAGCTTCATCTGGATGGGATTTTGTTTTGATTTGTTTGGTCACTGGTTGATCACAAGCCTCCAGAAAAGTTCATGGCATGATGTTAAGTAGTCAGTAAATGTTTGTTGAGTGACTCCTAGAAGTGAGGTTACTTTTGCTTTTCTTTTTTTGCTTAAAATAAAATTCATGGCCTGCCCTGGACACTGTACCTCTTCTATCTGTAGCTTTCTCTATATCAGGAACTATATATAAGTGGATATGCAAAAGAAATGCTCAACTCTGGCATAACAGATAACTGGTTTGTTCTTGATGGATTATAATTTTATTTCAAAACAGGACGTGATATGGTCTGACTTTGGATTTCCTGGAAGAAATGGACAAGAGAGTACCTTGTGGATTGGCTCCCTGGGAGCCCATACCCCCTGTCATCTGGACTCTTATGGTTGCAACTTAGTATTCCAGGTACAAGGAAGGTAATGCATATGTTTGCAAGTTTGTGCTTGAGTGTGATGTGAGCAAACAGAAAAGGAATGGCAGGATTCTGCGTCTTAGTCACAGCTTCATCCTGTCCATCTGCTTTGTGCCTGGCATAGCTTTTCCACCATGTTCTCTCTTTCCCATGTGAAGTGAGGGGAACAATTGAATTGGTTTCTGTGTCTTAACCATGATCAGAATTGTCTCCAGAGTTCCCAGTTCAGCTGGCCCTAGCTTTCTCTTAAGACTATTTATGTGTGTGCTTTGAGTAGCACACAGGAGGCTCACAGGAGGTTTCCCTGTGTTCCTTGGACCTCTCAAGGGGTAGTCAGGGCACCTGTTCCTTCTCAACTGTAGTTTTTGCCCTCCAGTTGACCCAACACCATATATTATTGCCATAGATCAGTTTTTGTTGTTGTTGTTTTAATCTTCATCTGTCTGTTGTCCCTATGAAATAAAGGGGCTAAAAGTCTGTGGTATATTATGTGTGTGCTGGTACTGGGGCTTGAACTCAGTTATTTCTGTGTTTCCCGCCACCCCCCCACCCACAACTGGTGTTCTGTCTCTCAAGCCTTACCTCCAGTTCAGTTTTCCTCAACAGGGATCCCCTTGAAACCATATGCCTATACACTGTAGTTTTTTTTTAAGTTGTTGTTATCATTGATACTTGATTTTTCTTTGAGACAAGATCTTGTTATGTAGCTAAGGCTAGCCTAGAACTCACTATGTAGCCAAGGCAAGTTCTTAACTCCTAATTTTCCTGCCTCAGCCTCCTGGTTGTTGGGATTAGAGCACACCTAACTACTGTAGAGTTTAACTAGAAGGTTAGTTAACTTCTTCTGTTAGCAGTATATGAATTTCCTCCTATTTAGTTTCATGATTTTAACAGTGCTACAAATGCATTTATATGTTTTGATAAGATGTAATAAGATGAATTGTCGAAAACCATAGTAAAAAATGTAAACTTGATAAAACAATCCTTTTTCTGTATTATTACCATTACTATTGTTATTATCATTGTCATTATTAATTTCTGCAGTCCTGGATTATGAACTCTGGACCTTATGCTTGCTAGATAAGCATTCTGTCACTTGAGCCACATTTTAGGCCTTTTGGGGCTCCTATTTATACCCAGGCTGACCTAAACTATGATCCTGAATACAGGGGGTGAGCTTAATCTTTGGATATAAAATGACTACCTGATTTTTTTTGACTGTTTGTTTGCTTTGTTGTTGAACTGAATCAGGACCTTGTGCATGCTAGGCAAGCACTTTACCACTGAGCTACATCCCTAACCCATGACTATCTGATAGATAGATATTCATTACATCAGAAAGAACAAAACTCGAACCAAGGAGAAAAACACATGAGAAGGAAAACTTTGATCTGAGATAGGAATGAGTCTTCCCAGCAAGGAAAGAGACTGGCCAGGGTCATGAGATACCTACTATCAGTGAGTCATTTTCAGCAAATGAGTTAGAGAGCAGCTCTGAGTAAGAGGCCAGGAGGACGCTGACAATATGTTCCTTGGTTTTGAACTTGAAGGAGTAAAAATGAACATTGATTTGCTAATTTCTTACCTATTTGTCTCAAGTTGAGAACACTAACTTGTATCTTCTTTTTTCTTGGTATTAGGAAAAGATGGCATCTCTTTCCTCCTGAAGATACACCTTTCCTTTATCCAACCCGAATCCCATATGAAGAATCTAGTGTGTTCAGTAAAGTCAATGTGGTCAATCCTGATTTACAACGTTTCCCTCAGTTCCAGAAAGCTCAGAGACATGTGGTCACGCTGTGCCCAGGACAGGTAATGACCTCTCTGTCAGAGGACACCATTGTGTCACCCTGGTGCCATGTGCTTGCCCTCAGTGCAGACATGAATGGTTTCCTCGGGGCTGGGAAGGTGGCTCAGTGGTAGAGCGCTTGCCTTGCATGCATGAGGCCCTGGGTTCGATTCCCCAGCACCGCATAAGCAAAAATTTAAAAAAAATTTTTAAAAAGTTTTTTTAAGAAAAAGAATGGTTTCCTCCTGCTGTTCTGCTGTTCTGAGGTAGCTGTCTCATCTGTAACAGGTGACGGAAACATAGCGCCTCCTGTGGGTGAGGAAAGTAGACTTCGAAGGAAGACAGCCCACAAAACCATTTTCATTCAGGTTAAGAGAAAATTTCAAGGCACAGTTACCAGAACATTTTTTCACAGTTCATGTCTGTTCAGGTGTAGCAGAATTAAACCCAGACACATAAATGTGCATTGGAATGCATTTGGATAGTCAGCCAACAGAGGCAGAATGAATTGAGAATAGTTTGGTTTTGAGAAAGAATGGGTGACTATTTCTAGCATTTCTAGTTCTGTGACCCTGTGGGTAAAAATTCCCTTACAATATTAGCACTTGCTGAATGATGGTTTACTCTGAAAGATCTTGGGTTGTTTGTTTTGTTGTGTGTGTGTGAACGTGTGCATGCGTGCGTGCGCATGGTTATGATTTGAGGCAGGGTCTTGCTATATATCCCTTCTTGCCCCCAAATTTTGGTCATGCTGCCTCCATCTCCACATGGGATTACAGGCATATATTCCCATACTCCGCTTCTTTATCTCTTGAAGAGACTTAACACCCTTAGTTCTCCCTCTCCATTGCCTGTATACCTTCCATCACTCCCATGTGTAAAATATACTACATGTATTTATTCATTTCATTCATTTACCGGTTAATCACATTGGGTATTATGAACATTGGGTATTATCAACATTACTGTTAGGAACTTTCCTGTGTTAGCTGTTGGAGAAATCCTTTGTTTTCAAGCCTCTTGGGTACATACTTAGGAGTAGAATTAATGCCTCATATAGTTTGTTTGTCTGTGTTTTTCACAGTGACTCTCCCATTTTACATTCTTACAAGTAATAGATGAAGATTCCGTTTCTTCATATCTCCAACACTTGCTGCTTTTTATTACTGTAATTCTTTTTTTGTTTGTTTGTTTGTTTGTTTTTGGGGGGGTTGGTCATGGGGCCTGAACTCTGGGCCTGGGCGCTGTCCCTCAGCTCTTCAGCTCAAGGCTAGCGCTCTACCACTTGGGCCAAGCACCACTCCGGCTTTTTTCTTTTTGCTTATGTGGTGCTGAGGAATCGAACCCAGGGCCTCAGGCATGCAAGGCAAGCGCTCTACCACTGAGCCACCTTCCCAGTCCCTATTACTGTAATTCTTATAGCTTTCTAATGGGTATAAACTAGTTTCTAGTTCATTTTTTATTTCATCTTTAATAGCCAAATTTAAATGATGGGTTTGTCTTGTATCAGGTTTGTTTTTTTTAATCCTGTTTGTTCTTTAATTCACCATAAGATGGCTCTCTCTCACCACTTTATTATGCTAGGATATTCATGACTTCTTTATTAGTCAGCTTGCTGTCACTGTAATGACAGGAAAAAAAAATACCTGAGAAAATCAGTTTAATGAAAAAGAAGCATGCCAGTGGCTTATTCCTGTAATCCTACCTACTCAAGAAGCTTATCTCTAAGAACCATAGTTCAAAGACATCTTGGGCAGAAAAATCTGTGAGACTCTTATCTCCAATTAACCAGTAAGAAGTTGGAAGTAAGGGTATGGCTCAAGTGATAAAGATCCATTTTTGAGTAAAAGAGCCAAGTGAAATTACAAGGCCCTGAGTCCAAGCCTCAGTAGTAGAGCACAAAAAAATCCATCCATCCATATATATGTATATATGTAACTTATTTTGCCTCAGAAGTTTTGTTTCATGGATGTTTAGCTGTGTTGCTTTGGGCCTTGGCAGCACAGTACATTGTGATGGGAGTATGCCATGGAGTTGAGTGCTTACCTCTTATCAGCAGGCAACAAAAGAGGATGGAAGGGCTGGGCACCAGTGGCACATGCCTGTAATCCTAGCTACTCAGGAGGCTGAGATCGGAGGAACACAGTTCAAAGCCAGCCCGGGCAAGAAAAGCTGTCAGTCTCTTATCTCCAATTAACCACCAAAAGACTGGGAAGTGGCGCTGTGGCTCCAATAGTAGAGCGCTTGCCTTGAGCTGAAGAGCTGAGGAACAGTGCCCAGGCCCAGAGTTCAAGCCCCACAACCGACAGAAAGAAAAAAAAAAAAGAAGACAGAAGGGACTGTGTCTCATTATTCTTTCCTGGGCAGCCCTCAGTGACCTAACGTCTACCTATTCATGGTTGTACCACCCCTACACATTGCCAACCAAACCTTCAACTCCAGGAAAAACCACCTCTACTCATTGTCCCTCATATGCTCCTATGAGCAATTATCTTACCATTTCTTACCCAAGTGCCACTAATTTTCTCATTCCAAAGCCTAAAAGCTGCCCATTACCTCCATGATCCTTGACTCTGCCCATTACTTTTCAGTCTAGTGACCCTCCCTATCTAGATCTTAAACACTCAGTAAATGGACCATCTGAGAATATTCTTCACAGACTCTCCTAATGTCACAATTTTAACCATCCTTTTATTCAGAACTTCTTAGCATAAATTCTAACACCTATAGGTTAAAACCCACTAATTTTCTCTGAATTCAGGACCTTCACTGGGCCTCATTTTTTCTCCTCTCTTACTGCCCGGCACCTCCTGGGCAGTAGTGGCACTGACCTTGCTGGGTCTCAGCAGTGCCAGCTTTTCTCCTTCCTAACATAGTCTCATTCTTTTCTTTGTCCAGTTCCTCCCCTTGTTCTGATTCAAGTCAGTCTTTCTCTGGACCTCTTACTCTTGACTGCCCTAGTTGAGGCCTGCCTCTTCTACTTGGAGACTTCTCACATTTACCATTTCTATAATGGCACCCACTAGTCCATTATTTTCTCACCAGCTGGCTCTTGAACTGTAAAATGACGGAAGAGAAGTCCTCTATTTTCATATTTCTCAGATTTTTTTCCTCTGCTTTCTCAGAATTTGGACAATTGTTTTGCAGCAGAAAGGAGGAAAAATTAGACTCTCAAAAGCCTTCAGTAAAATGTAAATGTAGACAATGGCATTAAGAAGAGTAGAAAAGCTGGCTCAATTTAAAAAAATGACAAGGAAAAACAGATTATGGGGTTTTTGTTTGTTTCCTCTTTCCTTCAATACCGTGGGTTTTTTTGGTGTTTCTTCTTTCCTAGCAGCCTCATCAGATCTGACTGACATAAAAATGAAACATCCCATAATTGTGCTATTTTTTGTTTGGTTTTCAGGTTCTGTTTGTTCCCAGACACTGGTGGCATTACGTAGAATCCATCGATCCTGTCAGCGTCAGTATAAATTCATGGATTGAGCTGGTACTTTTTTGTTGTTCTTTTAAAAATAAAATCTCTGCGCTGAAGATACACAATTTGGTCATGAATTTGCTGGCCAATACACCAGGATGACCTTGTTTGGACTGCAGTGTTTTTGTCCCTGTCCCCAAACTCCCTGAGGTATTATTGTTCCTTGTTTCAGGGCCTCAGAGTCCCTCCCCCCAACCCCCAAGATAGTATCTGCCTATGACTCTCCAAGATCATGAGGGAGGGGTTGACAAAATGGCTTCCTTCTCAAATACTAGCCTGCCAAAAGAGGCACAATAGAGTCCCTGCACTGGATTTAAGGCTTGAAAGAACTGTGGGCTTATCCATTCGCTAGTGATTGCAGTCTGCTTGCTAGAGTCCCCTGGATTACCTGTGGTTGTGGCTTAGGTTTACACTGTCCACATGGGAGCTGAGGTTGGAGCTTTGGACTGTTTCCTAATTTTTTCTGTGTCATCTTTCTGTTTCTCTGTGGGTTTTCAGATGTCCAGTTACTTCTTTTGTGACTTCCTAGGCTCTTTCTCTTTTTCTCTTTGGGTCATAGTCTCTCCTGACTGGTACTCGCACCTTTTCATTCATGTAGTCAAACGGAATAAGCATCTGTTCTACCACCTGACCCTGTCCATTCTCTTTCTACATCAGTATCTATATATCTATATTAATTACGTATATTACAGATGTCAGGTTGTGGTTTTCCCCCTTTTATGTTTTTGATTAATAGGAGTTGGTGCTTTTGTTGTCATTTATCATTAATGCTACAGTGTATACACGTAGTAGCTTGGGAGAGCTATGTTTGGATGGCTACCCACTTCTCCTTCATACCCCCAGTCAAAGGGATCTAACACAGATATTCTGCATAGTAAACTCTGTATTGCTGATCTGCTCTCCCAGCCTGTTCACCTCATTCTTAGAGTGAAGCGTGTTTACAACTTTTCTCTGACCCTCAAATAATTTGCTTTTCTAATTCCATAAGAGGTATTCTTTTGTGTGATGATACTTTTTGAAAATGTTAAACATGTTAAAGAATGGGGGGGAAGCACAAAGGTGGCTTATACTGAAGGCATATGACTTACTGACAAAATACACATTTAAATTTGCCTATTGGTCTATTCTACATCTGTTCCAGATGGCAGATGATACTGAATACAAATATCATGGTTCTGCCATTAGCATATTCATTCTGTCACAAAGCTTGAATTAATGAGAACAGAGAACACTGTTAAAAGAGTCTATATTCTCTTTTAGACCAAAAAGTGAAAGACGAGTGCTTAAGAGATTTGTTGTTGGAAGTGGTTCTGTGGCTCAAGCCATAGAGCACTCACCTTGAGTTGAAGAGCACAGGGACAGAGCACAAGCCCAGAGTTCAAGCCCCAGGACTGACCAAAAAAAAAAAAGAGGTTTGTTGTTGTTGTTGTGTTTTTTTAATCTAACTTAGGAAGAAGACCACCTAGCCCGAGTGGAAGAGGCAATCACCCGGATGCTGGTGTGTGCACTGAAAACTGCGGAGAACCCACACAACGCCAGTGCCTGGCTAAACCCTACTGAGGTAGGCGGTTCTGGATTTCATTGTGGCTTTGGATTCCTATGGTGAATCAGCCTACATAATACATTCATTTTTACTTTCCCTAAGTGTATGCTAGCATCCTGAAGGGTTTGTCTTTATCCTCAGGTGGAAGAAACATCCCATGAAGTCAATTGCCACTATTTAAATGGAGCTGTTTCTGCCTTTTTTGACCATTACAGAGCATCTAAAGTAGGAGAAATTCAAGTAGTAGGAACACATGGGGAGAACCTCAGAAAGGATGAACTAAACATGAACAGCCCCATGGAGGTAAAGGACACACACAGCCAGAGTGTAACCATGGGAACCACAACGCAGGGGGCAGCAGGCCCCTTTGGTCCTCATCTGGTGCTTGTCACACCAAGCTCTGAAGAACTCCCTTCAGAAAGAAGAGACGTATTTGAAAGCAATGGCAGAGGATTTGTCTGCAAAGATGAGGAACTCTTTCCAAAACCATCCTGCACCAGGAGGCAACTGATGATCAAACAACGTGAAAATGCTGTGGTGGAGTCAATTGCCTCTAACAGCACCACGGCCCCTCCCTCAGTGTTCATCTCCACAGACGACTTGCTGGACTGTGTGGTGAATCCACAAGTAACCAGAATGGTGGCACAACTTTTGATACAAGGGAAAAAAATATGATTCTATTAAAGGATGTCTTTCTAAATAATATGAAAAAGTATTTTTTAAACATTGTTTTCTGTGATTTTTATTCCTGTTTTTCTTAGCAGAATCTCACTATATGAGATTATGAATTCAGAAGCTGACTTTAACCTCATAATTCTCTCCTGTCTCTTAGGCTCCTGAGTGTTAGGATTACAAGTGTGTAACTCAATTTCAGTTTGTAGTCAGGTGCATTGCTCTTTTAGTAAGCTTGCTGTCCTAGGTTCCTTTTACTTTCCTCCTCCATCTCATCCTTCCAGACTACCTTAATTGTAATTTCCCAGTATTCCCAGCAGGAAGCAACCTCCATCAGCTTCATCCTGGGATCAATCTGCTGCTTGTTTTTATGAAGAAAGTTTATTGGAAGACCTATTCCATGCTTTGCATTTTATATTATCTATGGCACCTTTAGAAGTGCAGTGGCAGAGTTACATCATCACAGAGACTGTATAGTATAGAAAATCAAATATATTCACAATCTATCCCTTTGCAGAAAATGTAAAGCATTCAAGTATACTGTTTCTAGGAGAGGACTTGAACAGAATCATGTCAGTCTGTCTCTAATTCAGGATAGTACATTATATAATTATTCTTTTTTCATTTTAATTGTTATTATAAAGGAGATATATAGAGTACATAAGTCAGGTAAAGAGCACGTTTCTTTTTGGACAGTGTCACCCCTTCCCTTACCCTCTCCCAGTTTTTCCCTCACATCCTCACTCACAAGTTGTATAATTCATTTTCAATATAGGGTCTAGTGAGTACCACCGCTGCATTTGTTCACCCTTTGTCCCTCCATTTCTGTGCTTCCCCTTACCCTCCCAAAGACAGATAGCTGTGTGGTTATTCTAAGAACTAAGTTGGTCCAAGGCCAACCAAAGAACATGCTAGACTAACCACTGTGTATTTACCCATTTATTTGACCATTCATTGTCTGTCTTCCCCAATCAGAATGTAATAACTCCACAAGGGTATGGTTCTTGGTGACATATGTTCATTATTTGACTGAGAAAATATGATAGAAATCTTTGTCAGTACTTCATCAAATGCTTTGGGGCAGAATATGTTGTGGCCAATGGTAAAAAGTGCTGTAACTTTTTTTTGACATGTTCCTATTGTAGAAATTTATCTATCTTTTCAGATAACTCCTGTTTGCTATTTATGGCTTATTAGCCAAACTCAATTCAGTATGCAAGAATCCACATAGACTAGAATAGAAAAGGATAGAACTTCAAAATTATCTGTACATAATTTCAGTGAATTATAATAGTAAGCCTAAGTAGTATTTCCTGAAACTTTTCAGAAAAGTATTCTTTTTTGTGATAAGTATATTTATCATAAGGCTTTTTCAGTTAGTCTTCATAGGTACTTGGCCTGATACAGAAAGTACTTAGGATAGACAGAGATAAGAAAAATGAAAGTTCCGCTGAGACAAAGCCTCTCATTCCACTTAGTTTTTGACCTGCAGAGACCTCACGAGAAAGTTAAGGCCTTGGTATAAAAGGACCAGTGACTCACACCTGTAATCCTAGCTACTCAGAAGGCTGACATCTGGGAATTGTAGTTCAAAGCAAGCCCAGGCAGAAAAGTCGGTGAGACTCTTATCGCCAATTAAGCAAAGGAAGTGGCGCTGTGGCTTAAGTGATAAAGCGTTTGCCTTTAGCTGAAGAGGTCAGGGACAGTGCCTAGGCCCAGAGTTCAAGCCCCACGACTGAAGGGGGGAAAAAAGAAAAAGAGGCAGTGGAAACCAAATCCAGAGGAAATAAATAGGCAAGGAAATATGGGGGTGTCTCACATATCATCTGAAATATTTTGAGGCAGTGGCATCATTGGAGGCCATGTTCTTCAGTGAAAGACTGGATGTGACAGGCAGTAAAGACTCCGTAGCTGGTTCTAAGGATTCCTGTTTAGCTGACCTCAGACAAAGAACCTTCTTGCACTCTGAGCATGTCTCCTCAGCCTTTGGATATACTATTTACATTTTAGGACTAATCATGGGAATAAAATAATGCATAAAAAGCACTTATTCTATCACCTGCATAAACGAGGTATTTAATGAGTGATGTTCAAATCTGCAATTTCCCTGAGGAATTAGGAAAAACAATTTTGCCATTGCATAGGTATTAGCAAAATAGCAATATGACTGCTTAATTCCTTTGGTTATACACAAGGCTTTAAAATCATCCAAAGCTAGGCTGCCAAGGGAAATAAGGCATTTAATAAACCTTAGAGTTGGGGCTGGGAAGGTGGCTCAGTGGCAGAGTGCTTGCCTTGCATGCCTGAGGCCCTGGGTTCGATTCCTCAGCACCACATAAGCAAAAAGAAAAAAAAGCCGGAAGTGGCGCTGTGGCTCAAGTGTTAGAACCCTAGCCTTGAGCTGAAGAGCTGAGGGACAGTGCCCAGGCCCAGAGTACAGGCCCCACGACCAGACCCAAAAAAAATAAAAAAACCTTAGAGTTGATTAATCTTAGCAAAGAAGGATTTCACTTTCACTGAAGGTGTAGCTGGCATCACGTACTGGGCAGTGTGAAGACAGGTAAGTTGTGGACACACAATTGTAACTATACATCTGTCGATGTATTTTCTCTCAATATTGATTCATTCCTTTATGAAGAGAAGCTCAGATAACTGATTTCAGTGACAAAGAGTGATGTTTTAGTCTTAGAAAAAGTTAATGGAGAAAGATACTGTATCTTGACTTTGGGGTTCTTTTGGAAAAGGACTCCAAAATATTACTGTCTAAAAGTAATAAGATACTCTGGGTATGCTTGGTAGTCATAAAATACCACAAATAAGTTTGGTCTGTGAACATTATCTACGACAGTGTCGTACAGATCAGTAGGATTTTGAGAGTTCTTTCCAGGAGGCACAATGTATGATTGATTTCCGAGTGTATATTCTCCAACAAGTACTCGAACATAGTAGATGTGTTTTTTCCCATTTGCATCTGGCCTGGAGTATGTGTCATTGGCAGAATAATTGGCATTAACAGCAAAATAGGTTCCCTTTCCATAGCATACAGCTGTGAAGAGAAAAAGTACTTTAAAATCATTTCATTATAGGCTGGGAATGTGGCTCACTGGTAGAGTGTTTGCTTCATATGCATGAAGCCCTGGGTTCAATTCCCAGTACCACATACACAGAAAAAGCTGGAAGTGGTGCTGTGGCTTAAGTGGTAGAATGCAAGCCTTGAGCAAAAAGAAGCTCAGGGGCTGTGCCCAGGCCCAGAGTTCAAGCCCCAGGACCGGCAAAAAAGAAAATAATTTCAGTATAGCATACAATTTGACATGTTGTCCCAGTACATCAAACAATGTAAAAGAATATTTAAGCATTTTGTGGGGGGAGGGTTCATTTTTAGAAATCAAATATTCCACATCACAGGACCAGATAGGCCAAAGGAAATAGAGCGAGACCTATCATGAAAGTTGCATTGATAACTGGCCAAGTATGGGGAAAACATAGTGGAAATTCACGTTCCTAGCCAGCTTGAGTTACCATAGCTGAAACCTCAGTGGGGAGCAGCCAGAGTCCTGGATTCCTTACCGTTCTTCCCTGCATAGCTGCGGTTAAAGCCATTTTCATTGACATGTGGCACAGAGTTAATATCTGTCCCATGGAAGAGCAGCCTCTCATTCCTTTGGTGGCCATTCTTGGCATCAATGGTTTTTTTCTTTGCCTGATAGCTATTCCAGAGACCTAAGTTCTGGATCCTTTCGATCTACAAATGAATAAAAAAAAAATTGCTAAAGTTGATGACACTTGCCAAAGTATAGGAAACAAAACATGGTCACTGGTTTTCATAAAAAATTACACAACAAATTCAATGCCAGCTGATATAGTTTCCTCTTTCAGAAGTCTTAGATTCAGTGTTTCATACAAATGGACATTGGATTGAATGTTGGCTTAATCTTTAATATCTTTTATGTACCACACAAGAAAAAGTCCAGTATCTTAAGTAGGTATATGAACTTTGCTGACTCTTCCTCTCCTATTTTACTTTTTTTGCTGGCCCTTGGGTGTGAACTCAGGGCTTGGATACTGTCCCTTAGCTTCTTTTGCTTAAGGGTAGTACTCTTAACATTTGAGACACAGCTCCACTTCCAGCTTTTTTGGTAGTTTATTGGAGATGAGAATATCACAGCCTTTCCTTCTGGTCTGGCTTCGAACAATGATCCTCAAATCTCAGCCTCCTGAGTAGCTAGGATTACAGGCATGAATCATTGGCTTCTGGCAAATCTCAACTTTTTATGTGCACTCCAGTAGCTGCTGCTGGTGCTGTCTACCTTTCTGTTACTTTGCCTCTTGCCAGTTTAAAAAACTTGTCCTAGAAGGTGTAAGGAGTGGATAAATATGGCTAGAGTCCCTCATAGAAAAGCAGACATGAAAGGTTTCAAGCTTTCAGAATCTTTCTATTCTACAGAACTGTCAGGCCTAACAGTATTAATCTGCCTTCATCTGGTTCTTTCTCCAATTGCTGCAGTTTTTAGGGTTTTATTTTTGATTTGATACCGTTTCCTCTAGTTAAAAGTCTCGACATCACACATTTTGTTGAGCTTCTTTGTGACTTAAACATTATTTCCTCTTCTTCACAGCTAAATTTCCAGTTATTCTGACTACATCTATTCTGTTTCCTGCTAAGTCAAATTTTCTGTATTTAACTTGATTTTTTTATACCTTTAAATTTTTCCTTAGATTGTAAAACATTTCTTAATTCCTTGGCCTTTCAGTTCTAAAATTTAAACCATTATTTCTTACATTTTTAGAAAATTTACTAAGTGCATAGTTTTTTTCAACTACTTAGATGATCTGGGGAAGGAAAAGGTCTATTTGAAGGACATAGGGATTTGATGAGCCAAGCTCCCAGAGACAAGGAAAGTACAAAATGAAACACAGAAGTCAAAAGAGAATGATCTCTTATAACTGCCTAAAGAAAATAACTGTCAAAGAGAATTCTATACCCAGCAAAATTATCCTTTAAAGAATGAGGGTGCAAGAAAGATGTTTTTCAGACAAAATCTGAAGCAACTTTACAACCAGATCAACATTATAAGAAGTACTAGCTCTAGATAAAAATGATCCCACATGGAAGCATGGAAATGCAGTTTTGATATACAGTGAGAAAAAAGTAAATGTCTTCAGAAAACTAAAACTAGCCCTTAGATAAATGGCAGATAAATGGAGCTTAAAGGATTCAAAGGTAATTACATTATCTAGAAAATGATAAGCATATTGATTTACATTAGCATTTCATAAGTCAGGATAAACATTGTTTCTAGAGTAATCAAAGAATGAATCAAATAACATAAATAGCCCACAATCTAATAGAGCAGAGTATAAAATAGTGGAATGCTTAATCCAAATGACAGCAGGAAAAGAGAGCAATGGATATGTGTGTTAAATGGAAAATAAAGATTAATGTGAAATTTTTAAATCTAAATATCAGTAAATATAGTAAGCCAATTAGGAACTTTAATGAAAGGATAAACAATTCAAGTATATGTTGCCATTGTGAAACACAGCTTAAGAGAGCTTGGCATGTACCAGTGGCTTCTACTGGTAATCCTAGCTACTCAGGAGTCTGAGATCTGAGGATCAAGGATGGAAGCCAGCCTACCAGGAAAGTTCATATCTCTACTAACAAGCTGGAACTGAAGCTGTGGCTCAAGTGGCAAGGCACTAGCCTTAAGTGAAAAAGCTAAAGTATAGTACCTAACCCCTGGTACTAAGCCTCAGTACTAGCACGTGCACGCACGCGCGTGCGCACACACACACACATCAAGTCTATAGCCATGCCACCTTGATCTCAGAAGCTAAATAGAGTGAGGCCTGTTTAGTACTTGAGTGGGAGACAAAACACATCTTAAGTACATAGTTAAAAAGATTAAGCCAGGAGCTGGTGGCTCACACCTGTAGTCCTAGCTACTCAGGAGGCTGAGATTTGAGTATCTCAATTCAAAGTCTAGGCAGGAAAGAGAGCTCAAAGTGGTAGAGTACTAGCCTTGACCAGAAAATCTCAGGGACAGTGTCCAGGCTCTTAGTTCAAGCCCCACAACTGACAAAAAAAAAAGGGAAAAGCATGGAAGAAAATAGACATGGGAAGGGAATGTTGCTTTTTTAATATTACTAATAATAATTTAGTATAGTTTTAAAATAATTTTATGCATTGTACAGGATAAAATAAGTACCTTATTGTTACTTAGAGCCAAATAAATATCAATTAAGAAAAATGTCTATGATACTAAGTTTTAGTTGAAAACCTAAACATGAACTCATGAACTTGTCATTTGCAGTGAGTATACTCAGCATACAATTCTTGATTGCATGAGCCCTGGCCTGGGAAGGTCAGGTACCAGGCCAAACTTAGAAGACATAGTATTAAATTTTTATTATCTGCTTTGCAAAGAAAATGTGGTATATATTTTGATAGCCTCACATCATATGGCCATCTGTTACATTGAAAAACGGACACAAACATCATGTTCAACAATTCTGGTGACATGAGTAAAATCTAAAATCTAATTCCCACAAAATTGTATTTCTAAATAATGAACACACTAGGAAGTGCATTGAATGTGTTTATACAGGACTGTGCTAACATTTATTATTTGTACCATCAGAAAACTCTATGACAGCAGCAGGCTTACCTTTTCTATGATGAACATTGAGCAGGTCTCATTAAACTTGTCTGCCACCTTGTTGTATTCTGAATCACCAGGTTGCAGCTCAACCACACACAAATTCTGCTGCTTCATGTCACTCCAGTTTGCAGGGATGGCAACTACAAAGTAGACATTTAAGGATCACCCTTCACCCCTGTTGTCCCTGGAACACTCCCACATGCTTCAGAAAATTGAATACCACCAGTATTCCAGTGTTATAACCTCCTAATTCTATGTGTTCAAGAAATTCCTTTTCTTTCTAGGAGGTGTTTTATAACATGGACCTCAGTCAAGATGTAACTGGAATGCTTTTTTTTTTAAAGGGAAGAAGGAGAAGGGGGGACTGAAGTGTTGTACAGTAGTAGATAGATTGCCTAAGCATGTGTCTGTGTCCTGTTTCCAGTAACCCTCCCTGCGGAAAGCCGCAGAGGTATTGGATCTGGAGTTTGAAAGGATAGAAGCTATATGTGGGTATCTTACAAGCTGATCATGTTAAAATGTGAGAACAGCTGGGCCAGCTCAAATCACATGCTTTTCCATGACAGTCTCTACTCCGCTGCAATGAAACAAAACATTATTTCCTAACTGTGATTTAAATAGTCCCGGTGTTTTGCCTATGCATGGATTTTTGACACAATGCCTTACTACCACTGTCAGCACAGGACACTCTATATCAGCTTTCTCACACTTCTTTATAACATCCTTAAGAGGTAGGTTATGGTGACACCTGTCTCCTACCAGGTAAGCAGAACACTACACACGACCTGTCATTGCTCAGAATCTGAAGACTTCATTCATGCTCATCTCACAAGAGATGAATGTATTGTACAGGAAGTCAAGTTACTCGTTGTCTTTGGGGTCTTATATGGTTGACAGGCAGGAGTAGCTATACACAACTGGCCTTCCCTCCTTGGAGATTTGATCCAACAGGAGATCGGCAGGCTGTTGATGTATGCATCCAGGAACCTGCTGTTCAGGGCAGTGGTGGCTTGTGGGAGTAGAAGCAGGCTTATCCCCGTGTCACTGCTCACATTGATTGAGGGCCCACTCTTTGACCAGGCTGTCCTCTCCTTCCTCTCCATTTATGACCCTTTAGCCTTTTGTTCTTAGAAGCTTTGGGCCACTTTTGTTTTTAAGCTTACTGTTTTCCTTCCTCTGAATGAAGCAACCAGTACTTACCAGGCAGAATGGCAGCTGGGAACATTCTAACCCTACAGACTGAGAAATTCAAGGTATGGCCAACTGGTACTATTAGGTGTATCCTCCTAAAGCTATTGAACACATCCATGCTATGTTTTCTTGACTGTATATTGATGATGATAATGATGATGATGAGGAGGAGGAGGAGGAGGAGGAGGAAGATGCTGGACCTGAGGCTTGAACTCAGGACCTGGGTATTGTCCCTGAACCTCTTTGTGCTCAAGGATAGTGTTCTGTCACTTGAGCTACATCACCACTTCTGGCTTTTTCTAAGAGTCTCACAGATTTATCTGCTTGGACTGGCTTTTGAACTGTGATCCTCAGATCTCTGCCTCCTAGTAGCTGGAATTGCAGGCATGAGTATATGTTAAGTATTTAAACTCAGAGATCAAGTTTTTAGGTTTTCTATTCCATTAGGGATACTTGACTTTTACCTAACTTTAAATATGATGTATGTATAAAATGGAATGTATAAAAATGGATGTAAGTATAAAACAAAAATGTATGTATAAAATAATCCCAACACATGTATAAAATAGTGCATGCAAAGGATGAAACTTGGACTCACCTTCGGGTTTTGTGAGGCGCTGAACCATTAAGCTCTGTCCATTTGGACCAGTGGCAATGCATGTGTTCAAGTTCAGTGTGTAGTCCTGATTATTAATTTTGACAACAGTACTCTTGTCCTTTGCTTTCTTTGCATGCTCCAATTGCAGATTTGTTATCTTATCAAAATTATGAAAAGTGCTATTGTCCTCATATTGCCATTGTATAAATTCACTGATAGACTCTGCATGGCTTTCCTTTTCTTTGGCCAATCTAAAGCTCTTGATCATTTCCTCAATTTCATCTCTAGCCTTCATCACATCTCTGCTAAGTCCCAAAATCTTGATCAGAGGTCTCGTCTGGTCCAGAGAAATGTTGATATTTAAATTTCTCTGCAGCCCATTCAGTTTCTGAACTTCCTTTACACCAAAGTCTTTGATACACTCATCTTCACTGGTGTAGAGACATTGCTCTTCTTCAATCAGCTTCTGTATCCAGGAAATAGTATTGTCCACAGAGCTTGCATCTTTACCACATACTCGGAAAGTTGTCACTTCTGTTTTTCTTTCCAAAATCAATGGTTTCTGATTTTTGGAAGACTGCTTTGAAATACCTAAAAAGGCTAAGAGAAAAACAGATTAGCTATTTACCATGCAACAGGCAATATAGGAATATGCATTTCATAAATTCAAATAACTCACAGGCAATTTTAGACATCACAGATGGCTGAGAAGCCTGAGACCCTTCTCTTTTTTTCATGTTGGCATAAAACACATCCACTAATTGGGGCAGAAAGATAACAACTTTAACTTTTTTCACGGATCGAATCAATCCTTTCTGGACAGATTTTTCAATGGCATCAATTATGGCTTCAGCAACTTTATCTGGTTCTTGTTTAGCACTTCCTGGAAAAGCAAATAATAAAAATAACATGAGAAAGAAAAGGTCCACTGATAAAGACTTAGGAAGAAATTAGTCTCACTGAATAAATGCCTGCTTCACAGCTCTGTTTCATCAGTGGTAAACTGTCTAACAGTGCATCATCCATCACCAAGCACTTTTGAAGTCCTAGATGCAGTGGTAATTTTAGTTTCAGGATGTCTTAAACCAGCACTCCAACATAGGACCTAAAATCTAACTTCTTATTTGTGTTATTCATGTTGCCTTGTTTAGCTGATCCCAGCTTACTGCATTCCTTCCTTCCTGTTATAGAGAGCAGGTAGCCTCTCTTCTTGCCTCATAAGTCTCAAAAGAGCCATAAAAAGAAGAAGAAGAAAAAAATATATATATATATATAAACACCATCTCCTAGAGGAGAAAAGCAGAATATTTTGATTTTGTCATCACTCGAATTTATACATGTATTCATATTCTCCAAATATCTGTTGGGACCTGATTTGAATTAAGGTAATTTGGTAATTAAGGTAGATTGGTAAGATCACCTAAAACTGTTATCTATTTGTTATAATCTATAATTCTTTGCACTTAAGCTGGTCATGGGGGCTCCAAGAAGGCTTTTTCTCTCACACTCAATGAGAGTTTAGCTCAAGGAAGTCACTAAGCAGATCCATTCCCTTTTTGGATAATTCCATATTGTACATCTCAGTGAAAGCCAGGTAAGATAATGAAGAGTCTTTTTCCAGTGTCAGAAGTGGTCTCACATGAATGACAGCTCAAAAAGTCTCATGATAAGCAATGTAAAAGTCCTCTGGCCAAGCTAGGTTGTAGATAAGACTCAAAATCCACTTGGATTATCCATTTTGATGGTATTCACCTCCATTGCAGAAAGATGAGTACACATTTCTTTAACTTGGCTAGGTAGAAAACTGTGGGAATATATATATATATATATATAATCACTCAAAAACATTAACCAAAAGGGTTTATTATTAAGTTATTTTTTAGTATTAGATGACCAGAGAAAGGATATTCCTTTCAAGGCTATGGTTTCTCCACATTATTAGAAAGAGTTTAAATGAAAGCATTCAGATACTCATTCCCAATAAACACATACTATGTCTCACTATGGACTAGTTAAGACACTATTGTTAAGACACAAATGATGAGATTTGTGGGATGCACAGGTGTCAGTAGGTGAAATCTAGAAACTCAAGGAAAAGACTATGCCAGACTGACTTGTGTTGCAGATAAATATTCAGTCTGCCATAGACAGGTTTTTATTTTGTTTTGTGTCAGAACTTGGGCTTATACTCAGGCCCTCATGTTCTTACTTTTTCCACTCAAGGCTGATGCTCTACTACTTGAGCCACATCTGTACTTCTGGATTTTTGTTAGCTAGAGATAAGAGTCTCTCAGATTTATCTGCCTAGGCTGGCTTGAACCTTGGTCCTCCGATCTCAGCCTTCTGAGTAGTTAAAATTACAGGTGTGGACAAGTTTTTAAAAAGAGAATTCTAGAAAGGTTATGAAGTCAGTGGATGTGGAAAATCCAGTTCTAGTCAGGAAATGATAATACAAATTGAGGCAAATGACAAGTGCTAACCAAAGACAAGAGGCCAGAATGAGCAGTCAGCTGAAGAGACTGACTGATATGAGGGACTAACTGGGTTTATCCGTGAACTTTTACTCCACATGCTTGCTGCTGGCTTACTCGTACTATGCTGTAGGCTGTGCTACATTGCAGTTGTTCATTTAAATGCCTGACCTCCCACAGCACCAAGTACTCCTGGTATATTTGATCCTCTGGGGGTCACTTTTCCATTCCCTATGCCTATGCACATAAACTTATACATATATAATCCCACTTAATAATGAGATAATGAACAGATGAAAATGATAAAGAGGTAGAGTCAGGGATTCCAGGTAGAAAGTGATGGCTAGTGGTGTTAAGAGGATGGGCAGATATAGGTGAGTTTGGAGTCTGTGGTTCTTGCAGGTATTGTTATGCAGATATTTCCTCCCTGGTATGGTTATCTCTAAGGAAGAATTTTTCTTTACTGATGGAGGCTGCCTTGACACAAATCTACTTATAACCAGTACTAAGGGGTCATATAAAGACCAGTTCAGTTGATAATAAAGACAGATAAAGAGGACAAGCAAGGAAAATCTCTTAACTCTGTTTATTTGTGCAAACCAGCAGTGCATCTCAGTCAGTGGACCAGTAAATGGGTTGGCAATGTATATCTGCTCAAATAGGTGTACATATTTATACAAAATGAAAGCTGTCCTTTCCCTGTTTCTTCTTTTGACCCTGCAGGGACTACCCTAGAAAAATGACTGAAGGTTGCTACTTTGTTGGTCTGAAGTAATTTAAGTAGAAATAGAATACTAGGAAAAATAAGATGGAGACAGACAGGAGGGCTGTTGATGGAGGGAGCGAGAATGTCCACAAAAATAGGTAAATAGATGGATAGGGAGATAGATAAATAGATAAAATTGGGCTAATCTACTAAAAATAGATAATACAGGGGCAATAAGAATAGGAAGAATTATAAACTATACTTCGGGGATAAGTATTAAAGTAGAAATAGAATTCCACGTAAAGTATTAAGTAAGACATAATATAGGATCATACAGAATTACAGAAAGCAAAGTATAGCTCAGAGAATTGGAAAAAGGCCCAGAGAGTGATGGGGGGGGTGGTGAGGGTGAGGGTGAGGGTGTTGAGTTTATTGAAACTAACATTTTAGAGAGATGAAATGTCAGTCTGAGCAAGAGACTTAGAGCTTAGGGCTACTAGACAGTCTCTTACTTGGCCAGTCCGATCTCACCCATTGATCTGGAGAATGCACACCTCTCCTGACTGGTTGTCCTCTGGAAGACCACACAGAAATTTCCCCGTCAGTGAAGAGGACTCTTTATTCCCGGGGCAGTGCTGGAAGGGCATTCTTTAACCCATGACAAACCCAAAGTACTCCATGTAAAGAGTCATATAATCAAGACAGAGTTTGAAAAAAAATAAGAATCTCAAAATTAGCAAGTAGACTGGAAAGCTGAGTTTTTGATCCACTCAGTTCTGGAGACTTGAGAGACACAGAGAGGTCTGAAGCTAAGAAGCAGAGCTAGCTATTGAGTTGAGAACTAGAAATGCTCATCTTGTAGCCAACTATAGCCAGGTGGAAATGGATGCACTGATATTCTGCATGGGGAGAGAAGAGAGGAGCAAGTGAAGGATGAAGTGGAAGTTATGTAGGGAAGTGACCAAGGAGAATTAAATATGAAAGAGCCCAAGGGATGACCTATCTCCTCCTTTCTTTCTCTCTCTCTTAATCTAATATCCCAATATTCTCTTCAGTCTCCTCCTCCTCCTCCTTCTTTTTTTTTTTTTGATGGGTCATGGGGCCTGAACTCTGTGAACTCTGGGCCTGGGCACTGTCCCTCAGCTCTTCAGCTCAAGGCTAGTGCTTTACCACTTGAGCCACAGCACCACTTTCAGCTTTTTCTGCTTATGTGGTGCTGAGGAATCAAACCCAGGGCCTCATGCATGTGAGGCAAGCACTCTACCACTGAGCCACCTTCCCAGCCCTCTCTCTTTTTTTTTTTTTTGAAACAGGTTTTCAGTCTGTTGGCCAGGCTATCCTTGAAAGCCTGGGCTCAAGCTGCTCCTCCTCAAGGCTGCCTCAGCCTTCCTAGTAACTGAACTGGACTTGTACCACTGCTCCCATTCAATGCTTTTTCTTTTTTACTTAAACCACCTAGACATTGCTCATCTCTTTCATCAGAGGTACCCTGGGATGAGGAAACTGTCTACTCCTATTTTGATATTGTTGTCATCGTCACATTAACACTCAGCAAAACCTGTGGGAAAGTGAACACTTTGTGATTGGAATTTAGTTGTAACAGCCAGAGGCTACAAACCTGTCCCAATGGCTGGGAGGCAAATGGAAGAGTAATTGAATTTTTCACATTCTTTCAACACAGAGGTAACAGATTTTATGACATTATATCCACCAACAACATGAATAATTTTCTTGCAGTTCAATAATCCACCTTCCGTAACTATATATTCATTATTCTTCTGTTGAGCTGGAAAACACAAACAAAAAGATACAAAAATCAGATGTAGAAACTTCTCTTTGAGAACGAGAAATGTCTGATATGGCATGAAGCATGTTTCATACAAAACTAAAATGCTATCTCTGATGAAATTGTATGACTTCAATTTTCTTCTTTAACAGTGAGATTACTTTCAAATTCTAATGCCCTATAACTGAAATTCTTTAGTAAAATGTATGATAATAAGACCAATACATTGTTTTCTTTTTGTGGGGGTGGGGGGCGGAGGGCCCGGTCGTGGGGCCTGAACTCTGGGCCTGGGCACTGTCCCTCAGCTCTTCAGCTCAAGGCTAGCGCTCTACAACTTGAGCCACAGTGCCACTTCCAGCTTTTTTCTTTTTGCTTATGTGGTGCTGAGGAATCAAACCCAGGGCTTCATGCATGCAAGGCAAGCGCTCTACCACTGAACCACCTTCTCAGCCCATAATACAATACATTGTTTTCTTAACTCCAAGACTCTGCTTATTTTCTTCCAAGACTGACATTATTAGTCTTCACTTACAATTTAGGCCCAAATATTAGTATTTTGCCTTACCTAGGCGAGAGCATTCCGTTTGCACATCTGGTCCTGCACCTTCTAAAATGGCCTTGGAGACCCCTATGTGAGAAAGTCAAGATGGTTACAAACACAAGAAATCTGCAGTATGTTTAGATTAGAAAGACGGCCTTATTATATTAAAGGAGTTCTATACCTGAGTATTGCTGATTAACAGAGGAAAAAATTCAGAAAATAGCTTTCCATCTATAGGAAGCTATCAAAATATTCTAAAGTTATTAAGTAAGATGACTATTAATCATGTTATTAATAGTATTCACTAAACTATTAAATTATCAATAACTACTTATTAAAATGTAGTGATATAAAAATAGCCAAAGTTATCAAAACCAGTTTGGCTTGCAGAAGATCTTCTTCATAGGATTGGCCATGGTGGTTTTGACACTAGTTCGAAGTCACCCAAGGGAAGTACCTGTTCTGAGGTTAAACGTATTTGAGGTTGAATTTACTATCACATCTGCCACTTCTTTGGTGATGTCACCAGAGGCCACCTGGAAGAGGATGGGGCCAATTTTCATTTCATACACTCCTAAATTAGGGCTGGAAACAGCCCCATAGAAACCTGCTAAGAGAGAATAGTGGAGTCAGTCAATAAGATAACAAGAGCAAGAATGAATGAGACTGCTTCCTTTACCCCCCACGCCCCCCCAGTACACAAAAACCTTCCTCTCTGGGTGTGACCACCAGCTTCAATCCCTTTACTCTCTTTGAGCCCCTACAATGGTGTGCTTCCAGAAAAAGACTAGGAATATGGCACATATCAAACATGACATCTACAGGGGCCACATACAGTCAGCCTTACAGATCCTATGTGTCTCACATGCACAATGAAAGCCTTGGGCCACACATAAAATGCCACCACGCCTGGGGGCTCTGAAAAGGTAACCAATGAGGATGTTTTAGGAAAGAAAGCCTCTGTGATCCCCAAAAAGGATTAAAAAATAACAGCAGCTTTGACAGGAAAAAAATCATTAAGTTAGCATTGGACTCAAAGTATGTATTTTGAAAATCTGTAAGATTATGCTTTGAAACTATTCTTATCATTATTTAAAAATCCATTGTATAAGCTGGGTGCTTTTGCCTTAGATCTTATAAACATGGCCAGAATCTTATCTGTTTGGGTTTATGGAACGTACTCAAGTATGTTATTTATCACTCAGTCTTCCAGAAACAAGCATCACAATCATCCTTTACTTGCCATGAAATAGTTACTTAGCAACTAGAAATCACTAGTCAGTTTAAAAGCTTTACTGAACCTTGTGCATCTGCAGCCTTGGAAGCTTTGTCACTGGGAATTCCATTCTTCCTTTTGGAAAATTCATCAGAAAATGCCTGGAATAAAAATATAATTTTCACCATTATACTCCTCAGGTAATCAAGAATTCAATTCATCAGGGCTTTTGATCCTGCATATTTAGATGTAAATAATTATCAAAATATTCAGTTTTGGCTGGGCGCCAGTGGCTCATGCCTGTAATCCTAGCTACTCAGGAGGCTGGGATCTGAGGATCACGGTTCAAAGCTAGCCGGGGCAGGAAAGTCCATGAGACTCTTATCTCCAATAAACCACTAGAAAACCAGAAGTGGCCCTGTGGCTCAAGTTATAGAGTGCTCATCTTGAGCTAAAGAGCATAGAAGCAGCACCAAGCCCAGAGTTCAAGCCCCATGACCGACAAAAAAAAAAAAATTCAGTTTAATAGTTTATCTTTTTGGTGGTACTGAGTTGAAACTCAGGACTTTGTGCTTTGCTTGCTGAACAGGTATACCTGCATCTAAGCCATCACTGCAGCTCTTAGATTTGTGTGTGTGTGTGTGTGTGTGTGAGAGAGAGAGAGAGAGAGAGAGAGAGAGAGGGAGGGAGAGAGAGAGCTAGTACTGGGGCTTGAACACAGAGCCTCAAGCTCTCACTTGGCTTTTTTATTCTACTACTTGAGCTACAACACCACATCTGGCTTTTTTCCTGGTTATTTGGAGATAAGAATCTCTTGGATTTGTCTGCTCAGACTGGCTTTAAACCTTGATCCTAAAATCTTAGCCTCCCTAAAAGCTAGGATTACATACATGAGCCACTATCATCCAACTAGATTTTTAAAGTTATAAAAACAATATATAGAATCCTCTTTCTACAAATTTCTTCTGAAAATTATCAAAGATGTGATCGAAGATATAAATATAAGATATTCATTAGAGTGCTATTCATAATAGAGAAAAAAATACTTAAAAAGCCAATAGGGAAGCCAGACACTGGTGGCTCATGCTTGTAATCCTAGCTACTCAGGAAGCTGAGATCTGAGGATTGCAATTCAAACCCAGCTCAGGCAAGTCATTCCATGAGACTCTTATCTCCAATTAACCATCAGAAAACCAGAAGTGGCGCTGTGGCTCAAATGGTAGAGTGCTGAAGAGCTCAGGGACAGCACCCAGGCCCCACAACTGACAAAAACAACAACAAACAGTAGGAAAATAATTAAGTTTTAATATATTTCCTAAAATATTTCACAGCTATTAAAATTATATCTTGGAGGATATTTATCGAATAGAGAAATGCTTATTTTTATACTATTAAATAAAGAGGATATATAATTACATATTTATAATCTCACTTTAAAATTATATTTGCAAATGGAGTTGTGGCTCAAGCAGTGGAATTCTAGCCTTGAGTGAAAAAGACAAGTGAAAGGCTCTGAGTTCAAGCCCCACTACTAACACAAATTAATAAAGTAAATGAATAAATTTACACTTGAAGCAAAGAAGACTGGGATGGCAGACAACCAAAGAATGTGCATCTTTTGTAATATTTAGAATTTCTTTAATGAAAATGGATTACTTTCCTGATAATTAAAAGTAAACAAAGAGTAAAAGAAATAAAGCTAGACACTATGTTGAAAACAAGCGATACAACTTGTGGGTGGAGATGGGAGGGAAAAACTGGGAGAAAGCAAAAGAGGAGTTACATTGTCCGAAAAGAAATGCACTCATTACCTGACTTATGTAACTGTCACCCTTCTGAACATCATTGTCAGAATAACAATAAAAAATAAAAGTTTAAAAAAAGAAACAAGGACTGGGAAGTTGGCTCAGTGGTAGAGTGCTTGCCTCGCATGCATGAGGGCCTGGGTTCGATTCCTCAGTACCACATAAGCAGAAAAAATCCAGAAGTGGTGCTGTGGCTCAAGTAGCAGAGCACTAGCCTTGAGCTGAAATGCTGAGGGACAGTGCCCAGGCCCACAGTTCAGCCCCAATGACAAAAAATAAAAAAATAAAAATAAATAAAAATAAAAACATGCAGTTAAGAGAAAGATAATCATCAAGGTTTCAAAATTTAAGTTTTTAACTTCTTAATTGTAACAAGAGAGTAATGACCAGGGAACTAGTAATTTTGGGAGCAAGAGATAAATAAATGTATCCTAACATTATTGAAATCTGTGAATTTTTTCTTTCACTTTTTGAGGGGCAGTGACTGGTGATAACATTATAAAAATCACTCCTTCTATCTTAGAAACAAGCAACACAGAACTTTTTTTCTTTAGTAAACAATACATGAATACAGACTGACTCAGTGCTGGGGGAAAAAAACAGAGACTGCTGAGTGAGTCTTAGACTTTCAGGCCTGCGGGGGTCATATAGGCAAAGTACACAGGTAAAAGTGGACTGACTTCAGTCAGAAAAACTAATAAGTCCCTGCCACTCAGCCATAAAAACAAAACAAAAAACAGCTCTTTGAGGCAAGAGTCCCAACATACTACAACTATGAACAAACATATAATTGTTATTACATGGATAACTGAAAACATTTCAAATGATATTAAAGCTGTCTATTGAGAATGATCCTTTTTACAAAGTAATTGTTGATTACTTTGGATATTTAAAAAGAAGATAAAGGCTTTGGTTTTCAGGAAAAGAATAAGATTTGAAGGCTCAGACCTGTGTAAATAGCACTCACACCCTGGCCACAGAGCCAAATATACTTGAAAGGTGGGAAAGGGAGATTGAATAGGGGATGAAGGAAGAAAGGATGTAGGGGGGAGAATGCCATCATAATACTCAATTCATATCCTATGAAATGAAGAAAAATGAAGGGAAAGGTGGGGTTGGGAGAGATGGGGAAAATGATGAAAGGGTTGACATTGATCAAGATGCATTGTATTCATAAACTGATTCGTTGGATGGTAACTCCTTTGTATAACTACTCACAGATAATACAAATGTAATAAAAAATCTGCTCAACACCTCATTCCTCCAGTTGTTTTCTTTGTGTACATAAATCTAAATTCCCAAAGTAATTATAAAATATAGACAGGAGAGTATGTGTTGTATACTGTATTTCATGATCTACTGTACATCATTTCAACAAATGGAAATCAGAGGGAGATTATAAAACCTCTTATACTGAGTAGAAGTAAAACAGGTCAAGTAAATAGACCTCATACTTTATTCAGGTTCTGTGGCTGTCTGATTGGAATGTATAAGTGATACAAGGGTGAGGATAAGATGATTGGCAGGCTGTACAGGACATGAGAAATAATTTGGTCCATGTCTGGTCAGGCATTATGCTTCTTGGTGGATTTCTATGGCTCTCATTGACTTCTTGGCTGTTTGTATCAATAATTTTATATGGTCTGTGAATGATATTACAATATCCAAATGAAGCCTGATCAGAAAAAATGAAACTAGGACCCCCAAATCCAGATGGTCCAATAATCTATGGATATCCCTTAAGATAATGGCTTAATCAAATATTAAGTATAATCTACTTCCTTGGTTTATTAGACACAGGGATAAGGACTTAAATGCCCCTGGTTCTCTCACAATGTCAAATCTAGTAGCTGACTCAGAGATAATATGCAGTTGACTGACAGACTATGACTGAAGATGGTTCTTGTTCCAGCTGTTTTACTCATGTGGGGATATCTGATGCATTCTAACTAACACCATTTACTGCTAATTAATTACATTTTCAGCAATAGGCACAGGAATCACTTTATCGTATCCTGACATTGTCCTGTTGATACAGTTATAATTCTGCTTTATGTCTCAACATTCCACCTCCATCACCTCCATTACAATATGTGGGCCTTATTGAATTCTGATTCAGACATAAAACCATTAAAGACAAACTATTTATGAGATACTTGGAACTTTGAACATTGACTTTATGATTGATTAAATAAAAGGAACACAAACAATATGATATTGTAACATACTTATATTACTTGTTAAAAAAAAGGATCCTTTTAAAAAATAAATTGCTGAATTGTTTTGGGATAAAATTGTAAATCTGAGATTTGCTTCAAAATCATGTGAGAGAAAGGAATATAAGCAGAATCAGAGATCCAACATATTGGCCATAGGTTGACTACAGTTGAAGCAGAAGAATAGACACAATCTGGCTAATTAGCTTATGTAATCTATTTTTCTATGTGCCGAACACATTCCTGAATGAAGAGCTAATTATTTTTCAGTACCTTTAGTTTTTCTTGCAACTTGTCATGCTATGAGTTAATACTATTCTCTTATTTTCCTGTATGTGAAATACATACCAAAAGAAAATCCTGTTAGGTAAGAAGGCATTTGAGAATTTTAGGTTCCAAATACAGGTAGCCAAATTCACCAGAAATGAGCAAGAATATACCTGAATATTTTCATGATCTGTTGGATGCAGCAGAAATTGAACCTCTTGCAAAGTTTTCAGTTGATTATTGCTGCTAAATTTCAATACTTCTGAAATAATTAAGTCAGCAAATTCAGTTTTAGGAAATCCCAAATTTCCTGTTCCTATTGCTGGAAATCCAATGGATTGTAAAGATAGCTTCTCAGTGATCTCCAAACAGTCTCTGATTATGTCTCTCATGATCTGAAAAGCACAAAGCACATCTTTATACATCTTGCCTAGAAATTCTCCACAGATGACATTAGTATACTGAAAGAAACCTAGCCATTTTCCTGCTGAATTTATTTTTTTATTTTTATTTTTTGGGTCCGGTCGTGGGGCCTGAACTCTGGGCCTGGGCACTGTCCCTCAGCTCTTCAGCTCAAGGCTAGCGCTCTACAACTTGAGCCACAGTGCCACTTCCGGCTTTTTTCTTTTTGCTTATGTGGTGCTGAGGAATCAAACCCAGGGCCTCAGGCATGCAAGGCAAGCACTCTACCACTGAGCCACCTTCCCAGCCCTTCCTGCTGAATTTAAACCGAGGCCTTACCTGTAGTGAAGATGTGCTGTTACCTCCCCATTCTGGAGCTACCACATGAAGCACGTAGTGGCAGTCCAGATTACCACCACTGGTTTGGAATATGGTGCCCACATTGGCAGTGATCCCTTGTGCAGCAGCCTTCAACTCCTCCTGAAGCTCCAGCCCACCCTTTTTCAAGAGGGCCTGAGAGAGGGGCCCTCTATTGAGTGCAAGATCTGAGGCAACAGAGTTGACAATGATGTGGGTCTAAAAGACAAACCAAATATTTGTTTCAAATTCTCACAGAAGGTGTTCAACACCCAAGGCTACCTTTGAGCCACTGAGTTCAGCATAATGGGATTCAAGTCAGCATTAACTGTTCTATACTGAAATAGAAATTCAAGTGTTAGTAAATTTTTCTCCAGGACAAAAGACAGCTGACAGGAAAGAACCTATAAACGGGGTATCTATGGCTCATACCTATACTCTTAGCTAAGATCAGAGCATCAGGTTTTGAAGCCAGCCTGGACAGAAAAAGTCATCAAGACTTCGTGCTCAATTAACTAGCAAAATTTAGGGTAAAGGCATGGCTACGTGGTAGTACAACAGCTGAGCAATAAAGTAAACAAGCGAGAGCCCCTGAATTCAAGCACCTCCTCCCACCCTAAAGGACATATAAATGGGCCAAGATGACTAGAAGAGTCCTGAATAAGACCCTCTCAGTGGCTGGCAAAGATGCCATGGGCTACGGGAGACCTGAGATGGAAATGTTCACAACAAGCAAAGAGTGACAGAGAAAGGCCGGTATTTACTCATGGTGGATTGTGTGTGATGCATTGTTCAAACGTGACAGAGAGGTTCTGCCAGCCAGGGTAGAAGTGATACCCTTAGGGGCAGATTGTGGAAGAACCACCTTGAGTGCTAATCCACACACAGTGAACAGACATGAAAGCTTTTTTTTTTCTCAGAGTGCACATGAGCCATCATTAGGCTGTGTTAGTGAGGCCAAGAGAGAGGAGGAGGCGCTCTGTCCTCTGTGGGACTTGCAGAGTATTGCACTGCAGCTACTGGGGCAGTGGAAACTACACAGCTCTGGGAAGGAAAGGAGTAGAAAGCACATCTTCACATTCAGTGACAAGGGAGACCAAGAATAGAACTCATTGCCATTCCTGATTCTTGATTGAAGAGGGCATTCTGTGTGTTTATTTAACTTTAAAGAAAAAAGAGACAAATTATTTTTGATATTCTGAAAATAGTACAATAATTAAGAACCTTTTATAAATTTGAATCCTTGCTCTACTGGATTGCTAGCTTGGATAAGTTATTTCAGCCCTCTAAATATCATTCCTTCATATGAGAAGTGAGAAGAACAGTATTTTAGAACTCACCTCAAGGCATTGAATGAGAAAACACAGTCAATCAGCCTACATAAAACCTGTCACAAAGTATCAATATTAACTATGTTTTCTCACTACTACTTAAGCTTCCTGTCAAAAAAATCTAATTAATTTTCTTTGTCATTTTACACTACAACAAAAGGTTCTTTAAGAGAAGTAACTTGAACTAAAGAATAAAACTTGGCCCATATAATAGAAGAAAAATATTGGCAAATCATAAACCTGTACCCATAAGAGACGTATACTCAAAACACATAAAAAAACACTTAAAATTCAATAATGAAACAACACCACTATATAAAAGTGGGGGGAAAATCCAGATATTTCTCTGAAGAGATGCACAAATGGCCAAAAAACACAAGAAAAGATGTTCAATATTGCCGGATGCTGGTGACTCATGCCTGTAATCCTAGCTACTCAAGAGGCTGAGATCTGAGGATCATGGTTCAAAGCCAGCCTGGGCAGGAAAGTCTGTGAAACTCTTATCTCCAGTAAACCACCAGATAACCGGAAATGTCACTGTGGCTCAAGTGGTAGAGTGCTAGCCTTGAGCTGAAGAGCTAAGGGACAGCGCCCAGGACAACCAGAAAAAAAAATCAACATTATTAGTTAGTGGAGAAATGCCAGTAAAAGCACTTCTAGCTCTCTAAACTCCTATATGAACGTAGACAAATAATGGTAATGTTTGGCAGAGATGTGGAGAAACCAGATCCCTTGACATTGCTGACAAGAATACAAACTGCAATAGTAGCTATAGCAAATAAAAAGCAGTTCCTCAAATTAAACATGGAGTCTCCAAGGGACCAAGCCATGCCACTCTGAGAATGGATACTCGAACGAACCAAAACAATTGTTCATGGACATACTGTAAACAAATGATCATAGAAACAGGACTCATAAAAACCAAAGAGTAGGTACAGGTGTGGCTCAGGTAGAAAAGTATTTGTCTGGAAGCATGAGACCCTGAGTTCAATCCTGAGTCTTGAAAAAGAAAAGACAAGGTAGAAAGAACACAAGTTTTCACTGGCTGCTGAAAGTCTAAAAAATACATAGACATACAATGGAATGTTATTCAGTCACAAAAAAATCAATAAAGTGCTGAGAAATGTTAGAAAAGGTATGAACTTTAGAAATATTTTTAGTGGAATAAATCACTCATAAAAGGTCACAAATTGTATGAATTTATGTATACCACATTTTGGGGATGGGTCCACTGAAAAATAGAAAAGTAGAGGGCAAGACAAGATGGTAGATTAAAGCATTCGCCTTTTTGACTCTGTGAATGAGAATCTAATAACCCAGGAGTTACTAGATTCTGAAGAAAGAGAGGGATTACAAAAGGGTGGCAGGAAGGCAGAAAACCACAGAGATATGGATGCAACGGAATAAGAAGCAGTGAGGAGTTCTAAGTTCATTTCCAGCTCCTCTGGAGAGGAAGGGGAAACCGAAGATCCCTTAACAAGGCAAAGGGAACAGCTCTGATTACAGGCTGTCCATTTTAGCTACCAGGTAAGTCCATACACCTGATTGTGGGGGTTTGTGAGACAGTGATTAGTTTGGCTTGGAAGCTAGCCTGGGAGTTACTCCACCTATTCTCTCACACTTGCCCTACTTCTTTCAACTTCCCACCAGGAATCCTTCTTCCACTACTCCCTGGAAGAAGATCAGCCCGGCAGAGCTGGAGTGGACCATATTTGTTGCATAGAGTTGTTCTTCTGATTGGTTGGAACCCATGTTGGAAAACTGTTAAATGTCTTTAAAAAATCATATTAACTACCAGCATCCCTCTCCCTACCTGTCCTGACTCTACATGAATTGTTTGTAATTGATACCTGATCCCTAGACCTTCCTCAGATCCACTTCCTTATTCCTCTTCCTCTCCACATACAAACAACAAACTGGTATTGGTGCTAATGGCTCTTCAAGCTCACTTCTGCTCAGCTCCATTGACAAGATGCTTTCTTTTGCATTCCCCATACTCTGTTCTGTATCTTCTCAAAGTTTCCAAAAAATGGCAAGGGTAAATGCAGTATCATATGATATTTTATACTATGATAATATGATATCAAGATCAACTCTGACACTTATTGGAACCTAGAGATCTGATCTCAAGAGCCTTTCAATTCTCACAAATGATGGATCAATTTCTGCTAATAAGTGTGACTGATAATTTATCTGAGGAAAGCCATTTCAAGACAGGGATGTAGAGCATCTAACATCTCTTAATTTCCCCTTCCATGTCTTCCTTTGGCCCACTATGAGAGAGCCACAGACTAAGAAGCATCATGGCACCTTGGTGATGATTCTAAACAGAGACACTCACCTTAGCATTCTGTACATCTTCACTCACCAACAGCATTTTCAGGCCGCTTGGCGATACCAGACATAGCTGATCCTGTGTTACCTTTACAGGTTGGTCTACCGCTGTTAAATGGACGGGGGAGGCCATATCAGATAAGGACTCTGACTTGGGATGGGAAGTTGGGTCTTTGAATATAGTTTTCATAGCTTCAACAAAGGCTCCAAAAATCTTCTCAGATGGGTCCACAAGGTAAATCTCTTTCAAGGAGCTACCTTTGTGATTATATTGACAATTGTCCTTGATTGCCTTAACAATGGTCTCCACACACTGTCGTAAGGGAAAGCCAAACATTCCAGAACTAACAGCTGGGATGGCTATGGATTGGTAGTTGTTGTCCTCAGCTAAAAGAAGACTGCAAATCACAGCTGACTTTAATAGTTGTATACTCCTCTGGGCGTTATCTTCTTTCCACACAGGCCCTACTGCATGGATCACACGCTGGCAAGGGAGCCTTCCTGCTTTGGAGATGGTCGCATTGCCAGGTAGGATCTTGCCCCTTTTCTTCACTATCTCGTCACAGTCTGCTTGAAGCTCAGGGCCAGCTGCTTTTAAGAGAGCAGCAGCAAGCCCACCAATATGCTTGAGGTTCTCATTTGCAGCATTCACCACCACATCCACTGGAAACTGAGTCAAGTCACCCTGCTTCACAATCAGCATGACACCAGAGGCCAGCTCCCTCTTAAAGCTGTTGCCCTCCTCCTCCTTTCCTTTGTCCTCTTGGAGTTCAATGAAACAGCTATACAACCGTCTGACCTCACTTCTATAAAACAACACTTTATCCTGGAAGAATTGCCTGGCTCCTGGCTTATCAATGTTAAAGGTTTTAACACAGATTAAATTCTGAACTTTTGCAATGATGTCTGTGCCTTCTAGTACTTCACTCTTGGTACCAATCAGTAAAATGCCATTCTTTCTGTTTTCAGGCTTGAAAATTACCTGCACACCTGTCTTCTTTGGCCAGAATTCCTTCTTGTTTGCCCTGAAGTAGTCTAGAAGCAAGGATGGCTTGACCTCAATGAATCTCTCTATTCTCATATGTTTTTCCAAGAAGTCAAAAAGCAAGGTATAGATTTCATTGACTTCTTTCACACAGCCTGCAATGATCACCTCAGCTGGAGATCCTGAAGTTAATTCAGTGATTGCCACCACCTTTGTGTGGGAATTGTGTTTCTTTTGCAAATCATTAACTTTCTTTTTCCATTTGTTGCTATTAAGAATTTCCTTGTCTTCAACTTCAATGCGTTTATAATTTAAGCCACTGAGCATTTGCTCTTCAGCTTGTGCCTGATCTTTAGCAGAACAGCTGGTCAAGTCAACAGTTGTATCTTTTAGTTCATAGATTGCATGAACTTTCTGTTTTATAAAGAGAAACTGAGACAATTCTTTACAGTCTACCTGTTGCAAAAAGTTGGAGACCTCAGAAGAAATCTGAAGTGTTTTCTGAACCATGGAAAACATCACTGCCAGGACTTCACTCTTTAATTTATACACATCTGCACGGGGTCCTTTAACGCACAGATAGTGAGTGGCTTCATTGTAAGAGAGTTCCATCTCTGGGCACTCTGTTCCTAGGTGGTTCAGGATACCACTATGGCACAAAAGAAAATACTTTCCTGGAGAAATGGCCACTTTTTCCTCCAGACTCTCCTGTTCCTTTCTAATTTTTTGCATGGTGTTTTCTATTAATTCCTTGGTTTTCAAGGTAATGTTTTGCACATCTTCTGATTTTCCTGCTAAAATCATCATCTCCTCAGTTGTATCAAACTCAATCAAAATCCTATCATCTTCTATATCTTGTTTGATGGTGTCCCACACTCCTGGCTCCACTTGGAGTGAGATAACTTCATATTTAGACCTGATGCCAGAGAGTGCTGTGGATGCATCTTTCTGCCAGGTCTTGATTTTTGATCTTGTTTGGCTGCCCAGCGTGGTTGCAGGTCTGACGGTAACTGTACTGTTGAGTTGGGACCATGTTAGCTCACAGTGACAATGCCTCATTTCATTGTTTATCTCCTCAATCAGATGCCCTTCTTTCTGAAAAAACTTGCATAAGAGTGGATCCAATGACTCTTTGAATGGTGCTGGGAGCTTGATCAGAGGCTTCTCCTTACCATACAAGGCGGTGCCCAAAGAGATATAGTAGGGGAAGACTGATATTGGCATCTTATTGAAGTTATGTTCCTTGGACATGATGTTGTCTAACTCTTTAAAATAAAAATAAAAAGGTCACCTTCAATGTGATAATAAAACAAAACAAAATTTTTCTAGAGTGAAATCCCTAATGGCTATAGAACTTTCATGTGTTATGAAAAGCCACTAGTTATCTCAAAGTGTCCAAAGATAAATTGGTATCTATTAACAGTCCACAGGTAGATCTTATTTAATAACACTACTGCTTTCTACCCAAGAGCATGATATTAAATTCCTAATTAAGTCCTATTTTCTGTTTCTTCTTCTATCATGGATGCATCCCCATCACATGAAGAAACAGATATGAGTTTGGTCACAAGTGTACAGATAATATTTTCCCTGGTGCAAATGATAGTTTTCTGCTCAGTTTGAAACTTATCCCAGTATTGTGTTGTTCCTTCTTGGACAGTTCTAGAATTTAAGTGTTAGCAGTTTACTTAGATTAAATTAAAAACTTTCCTAGGCGAAGCAAATAACTGATAGCTTACCATGTGTCAGACACTATTCTAAGTGCAACTAAATATACTTCATTTAATCCCTACAACAACCTTGTTGTAGGTACTTTTATGACCATCCTTATCTATAAATGATACAGCTGAGGTTTGGAACAGCTCGGTAAGTTGAATAGGGTTTTATAGAGCAAATATAAATATAAAAAAGCTAAGTAAGGTTTTATCTGAGCTAATATTCAGCATCCTTCATCTCCACAGTCCATGGTCTCTCTCTCTCTCTCTGCCAAAACATCCTCCTCAGAGACATGTGAGAGCTCAGCCCAGAAACTATGGTTCAATAAAACCAGCCCCTACTACAGTCTCTCTCCTGTCAATTATACCAGGACCTCTGTGTGTGTGTGTGTGTGTGTGTGTGTGTTTCTCATTCTCCTAGACCTTGCTCATTTTCTGTTGCTAAGCAGCTATAAGAAATATCATCAAGGAAATTAAAGTTAGCCTCCAAACAACATATGTTAAAATAGTATCCACGGTGGAAAGATGTTAAAAATGATTTCACCTTGTGAGTGACTGGGAACCAGGGCTGATGTCAGGCATGATGGAAAAAATTCCCCGGAAAGGCTGTGCCCGTGACCACTAGCATGACTAATTGCTACCTTATGTCGAGTTCCCTGCAGGATTATTTCATTTAGTCATCACAACAGGTGATGGACATGTTATGAAGGAGAAAACAGTGGATTTGGTGGGTTAAAGTAACTTACTGAAGAATATAAAGCAGTAAGCCCCAAAGTGAGATTGAATTTGGATCTGACTTCTATTATCTAAAGTTAATTTTATAAATCTTATATTCTGCATCCTGAGGTCATGTGAAACCACACTTAAGTGACCACACTGAGTGATCACACTGATAGGTGAAACAAACAATAACTACAATTGTAGAATCTATATGTTATTAAGAATGTCTTTACCAAAACCTGTTGAAAACAATTTGAAAATGTATACCAATAGCTTAAACTCATTATTTTAATAAGATTGTACTTAAAGGTTATAAAAATGACCTATCATAGTTTTTTAATCTATTCACAGATGGTGACTCATTAGAAAATCTTTTATTTTTTATAAACATGCTTCTTTTTAGTCTGAGTCACTGCCTTTAGGAAGCATTGTATCTCAGGTAAACTGATCATTAATTTCTGAAAAAACATATATCAAATAAAATGCATCAGAATTTAAGTAATTGCTAAGACATGCTAAAATTGGCTTAGTTTATGTCCAATATCATAAGCTAAGAGCTATTACCTTTTGTGTCATAAAATTCAACGAGAGCTGAACTCTCATCTGGAAAACACTCAACACTGGCAACTCTTCCTCCTCCATTGAATGGATTTTCAAAGTAAAGTTGTAACTGGAAGTCATCAACACCAGGGGGCAGATTTTCAACCCTGATTGTTTTTGTCTTTTCCAGAAGTCTTGGAGAAATCTGAAGTTTTTTAATTGAATGGTGCCTGGCACAATCATCAATAAATTTCATAGGATCTGCAAGAGAAAAAAAAAATCAGAAAATTATTATATCACTAAAGTATACAGAAAAAAAATGGCCTGTCTATTGTAAGAATCCTTCATGACCATCTGAGGGGACCACGCAGAGGCAGGCAGGCACAGGAGAAAGATTATTATAAGGTTTATTAGAGAAGCCCTATCTCCCTTGGAAAGGGAGCACATGGCCTCTGCCCCTATCCAGGTGGCAGGTAGAACTTGGGGAGAAAGTGAGGGTAGAAGTGAGCTAGGTGCATGCAAGGCAGGTCTGGGTGGAGAGAGGGAGTAGCCAGCTTTATGGCGGAAAGTCTGGGGCAAGGAGGGGCTCAGGTCTAGGTAGAGCTGAGGACCAATGGTGGGGATAATACTAACATCTATTAAGATGAAAAGAACTGAACTGGCTCAGACTCTAACCTCAGCTATGTGGGAGGCAGAGATGGGAAAAATCAAGGCCCTAAACTGACTTACAAAATGAAAAAGCCAAAAGGGTTGGTGATGCGGCTCAACTGCTACAGAACCCGAGTTTGTTCAGACTCCAGGCTAGCCAGACAAAGGGGTATGCAAGAAGAAGCTATCATTCCAGTTTTGAACACAAGATTTTAATACTTCCATAGGAATCTGCATGCCTAAAATAAATTTCCAATCTCTGAACAACACTCTCATGAATGTCTTACGGGTCTCCAATCACAGCCCTTGCCAACCTGCAATAGCATCTCATCTCACTCGTTTCTCGTGTCCTTCAAGAGCAGCCTGTCTGCAGGAGAAGCTCGCACTCCTTAACCAGCTTACAGTGGCTCTGGCTATTTGATTCCAAGCTCACACTCCTTAACCAGTTTACAGTGGCTCTGGCTATTTGATTCCAAGCATCACTTTATTTCCTGTGTTAGCAGAAAAAAAAAGCCAGTCTGTTATTTTAAAAATCCACCTTGCATGCCATTTCCTGCTTCTGGTGTATTCCTTTCCTTATTATTGATTGATTGATTGATTGATTTTTACTGTTCTGGAGATTAAACCCTGGGCTGTATATAGGTTAGGCAAATGCTCCACCATCCACCCTAGCCCCAGCCTCAGCAATTTTGTTTATTCTTCAGAATTCAGCCCAACTATGTCTTTCAAATTATTAAGGATTGAGGGTGGGTCAAACCTATAGCAAGCACTGCGTTAGACTCTGGGGACATAAAGATGACTCTAACAAGTCTTTGGCAGCTTGTCATTCTGGAGGGAAGAGGCTTGAGAGAAAACACATTGTGTCTTATGGGATTAACTGGAATCAGATTTGCAGAGGACATGGTCTTTCATCTGGATTTTAAACAAGAAGAGAGGCTGGATGGATAACATACAGAGACATGACAAGCAAGAAAGCATCTGCCTGAAATGGCTTGGTTCATTTTAGATACATGCAGTCAGTATGACTGGAGTACAGACTTCTCAAGTGCAACCCTAGTATACCTCACTTGGATCTTTCTTCCCACTTCCCACAGCTTGTTGCTCACAGGCAAGACCACACCTTCTCCTCTTGTATCATTATTCACTTAAATGGAAGCTTCTTCCCTGTCCCAGACTGTGAGTTCCTCCGCAGCAAGAACTATGATTTATTCATCTTTTTGCCCATAGCAACCACACCAGTGCCTAGCACACTATAATGCTATACTTTGGCTCTAGAAGGATCCCCTAAGACCCATACACTAAAGGCTGAGAGGTGGAGTGAACTAAGAGGTAGGGCCTAGTGGGAGGTCTTTTGGTCACTTGGGAGGAGAGAAGGGTTTAGGGTGACCTCTTTCTCTGTCTTAGCCAGGAGGTAATGAGTATGCCGTGTTCTGCTACCTACATGCTGCTTTTCCATGGAGGCAAAACCACAATAGGGTCAAATGACATGGAATGCAACCTCCAAAACTATAACCAAATAAACATCACTATGTAAGCTGATTGTCTCAGGTATTTGTTAAATTAATAAGAGGCTGACGAACACAGGAGGGGTTAGAACCTTTTCACCGATGGACAAAAATGAGTCCTTTCAGATATTCCTTTTATCATAATACTAATAAACTTGAAACTAGAATAACTTCTTTTGCTGATGCCTTACCTGTCTTAGGTTTGATGTTAATTGCCTTTCCAGAATCACCTCAGTTGATCATGGTGAACTTTAGGTTGTTATTATGGTCCCTAATTTATAGATGAGGAGAGCGAGGCACAGAAAACACACTAACTAGATGAATGGCAGAACTAGAATTACGACTCCATCACTTGTGCTTTGAATTAGCCATTCCATTACCATGGTCATGGGACAGTGAGGGCTTGAATTGGAAAGCTCCTTTGTTTTAGGTGAAGATTGTGTTTCCTCATGACAGTGACCTCAAAGAGCTTCTGTATCACATACAGAAAAAGTCCTAAGGTACAAGATGGTAAGACTGAGAAGAGACAAATTCTAGAGGTTGGATACCTGGGTTCAAATCCAGTGCTTCCATTTATCAGCATATAGGTGCCTTTGTCTATGCCAATTGAGAGGTATTGCCACAAGGTTGTTGAAAGAGAGATAAATAAATACCTATGAAATGCTTAGCAATAGTACCTAATTGATAGCAAGCACTATGTGTGATTGTTAATATTATTGCTTTGAGTAAGTCCACCTTAGAATCAATACTTACGCCTCTCAATGAATGAAAATGCTCATTCCTTTACCTGGAATCATGTTAGTAACTTTAGACTTTAGATTTCTTTTTTTTTTTTTTGGGTCCAGTCATGGAGCCTGAACTCTGGGCCTGGGCACTGTCCCTCAGCTCTTCAGCTCAAGGCTAGCACCTTACCACTTGAGTCACAGCGCCACTCCTGGCTTTTTTCTTTTTGCTTATGTGGTGCTGAGGAATCGAACTCAGGGCTTCAGGCATGCAACGCAAGCGCTCTACCACTGAGCCACCTCCCCAGCCCCTAGACTTTAGATTTCTATTTCTGTGTCTCTTCCTGTCTATCGGTCTCTGTCTCTCTCTGTGCATGTCTGTCTGTCTGTCTGTCTGTCTCTCTCTCTCTTTCTCTGACACACACACACACACACATGAACTCATACAATAAAAGTCAACCTATTAAACATCAGAATTTAGTCTGAAAGCTAACTTTCTTTTCTTCCAAAATTGTTATTAATATGTATTATTAACATGTAGTCCTTTTTACTAGCTATTTTCTTTTAACTTTTCTCTGATGTGGTGTCCCAAATCTCAAGACAGAAAGAATACTGGCCATTGAAATGCCCTTGAGCTTACCTATATGCTTTGGCAAGGTAACCACAGCAACATCGAAGTCTCGGTTTATTTCCATCTGAAAGCCATCACTGGGCAGGCCACTTACATTCTCAACGAGTAAGGTCAACATTATATCAGTCACGTTTGCCTGAAGATTTTCAAATGCCACCAAAGAAGAAACGTATTCGCATTCTCTTGGGATGTCTTCCTGTTTTTCTGTTGTACTATCTAGAGAAAGTTTTGCTTCCAGCTCTTCTGATACATCTGATTTAGGAGAGACAAAAAATGTACAGATGTTACATGGTCATAGCAAAGTGTGACTTAAGATGTGACCCTTACTTTTCCAATCTTTCAGCCAACTTTTGGCAAGCTCTTAGATAGATTTTTGCTTTAGTGAATTAAAAAAATAAGACGTAGTATTTTATTTTCTACTAATATTACTGTTATCTTAAATTCAATGTAATCAAAACTTTTTGTGCCTTAACTCTCCAAGAAGCACAGTTTGTCCTCCATAGCACTTGATATTTATTTCTATCACAGCCCTCCATTACAATGATTGAACTAAGCATCTCAAAAGCAAGACCCAGGCTTGTTCATCCTTGTGTTGCTGGTGGATAGCTGAGACTCAGTAAATGATCACTGAATAGAAGAAATACTGCTTGGTGCCCTGGTGGAATGCAAGAACATCTGATGATGTGCATACACACTAACTAAATATAGTGTAAGGAGTGAGATACAACATAACAGTACTGAGTGAGACAAGTATGACCACATGGAATGGGGACTGGGCTTGGGATAAGGCTGCACACATTCAATCCCTGGTTGCCACTCTTTAGCTATGTGACCTTGGGCATGGGTCTTAATTGTATATACATCAAAGCCCCAAAACACTTGACTAAGTGAACTGAACAGTAAGTCTTCTTTCAAGCAATCAAGTTTTATAACCCATGACTATTAAAAGCTTGGTCACAAGAGAAGCCTATCAGGACTCAGAAGAAGAGACAAAGCAGCTGAGCAGCTACTGAAAGAGCTCAGAGAACAGGAGGAAATCTGTGAAGGTCTTGAAAAGTGCATAAAATTAGATAGAAAAAAAGAAGCAAAGGGGATTCTGAGTAACAATCACTAGACAATTTGGAGAAAGCAACTTGATCTACTGGGCTGTTGGCTGTTTCCCAGCAGGTAAGGTAAGAGCTCCTGACTTCCTGTGCCAATGCGTCAACTTCCGGTGCCAATGCTAGGAAGACATGATCCACTGAGAAGTCAGTCCTTTTTGCTAGGAAGACATGATCCACTGAGAAGTCAGTCCTTTTTGCTGAGGTTCCATAAGACATACCTGGAACAGCCAGTACTCACAAAGCAGTGCTAATGGACTCATAGCTTTCTCCAACATATTCTTGTCCTCGTTTCTCATTGGCTAGTGGGTACAAGTGGGCTCTAGCTTTTAGTTCACTGTGGAAATATCTTTCCCACTCCTCAACTGCAATCATCTTCCAGCCCCCCAGGGAACTCTTCCCATCCTTCTCACTTCAACCCAGAGGAATCCACAGGGTTCATCCTTTGCATGGTATGCAAAGCACTAAGAAAGTATAGTCCAAGGAAGCTCCAAGCTGAGCAGGCCCTGGTTCTTAAAAGTTTAGGTAGGAGAAGGGGAAGATCCCCCAACCTGTCTTTTTTAATGCAAGAAGAACTGCTTGCTGAATGCTTGAGCTACAATAACTGAAGTTTTACCTGGTTCTTTGACATCTTCTTTCACCCTGGATTCCTAAAACCCAAACAATGAAGTACCATTAATAGACTAGTCATAATTGTAATCTTAAATTAAGAAATCATCCATAAGACCAGCCTGAAGTTGTAGGAAAAACAGAAATTATATTGGAACACTCCCATATGGGGCTCTTGAATGCAATCTGGGGCTACATGTCACAGCATATCCATTTGCTAGGGACAGATCATTGGTGAAAACAAAACCCAACAGAATTCCCAAACTGGCCTGTAAATTCAGTTTTTCCTGACTTAACTCAATGCTTATAACAAGCTTCATAGAAGTCATCTCATTTTTTGATCATCTATTTTACAATTAAACAGCACAAGTAGTCTGGATAGCTGTCCTCTAAAAACAATGTAAAAGCACAACAAAATCACAAGCTGTAGGGTATAAAGAACCAAGATACACAGATCCAGGATTTTATTGTATTTATTTATTTAATTTTTAGACCCAGGATTTTATACCCCAATATCGTTGCGACCACAAATCTTGACTTTGTTGGTGGTGGTGATGGTCATGGGGCTTGAACTCAGAGCCTGGACACTGTCCCTGAGCAATTTTTGCTCACGGCTAGCACTTGAGCCACAGTTTCACGTCTGTTTTCTGGTGGTTAATTAAAGATAAGAGTCTCATGGACTTTTCTACCCAAGCTGGCTTTGAACCACAATTCTCAGGTCTTAGTCTCCTGAGTAGCTAGATTACATGTGTGAGCCACCAATGCCCGGCCAAATCTTGACTTTCATGAAATGTCCAAAATCAAAGGAAAAGGTACCTTCCCTCCATCTTGTCATACTACCTCAACACAGCTTTCCCCACTCCCTCAATATTGTTAGCCACTTTTCTCCTCATTCCACCACATTTTGAGATTCCCACATTTGGAAGCTTGGGAGATCATCCAGATCCCTCTGAACCCTGGCTCCGTCTGGCTTACCTTTGTTAGAATTTCCCCCTTAAAGACCGAGCCTTCATCTGGGGCTGTGGGCAATTGGACAGTGAGCTTGAATGTTCCTGTTCCTGGCAATTCCAACTCATGATTCTGTTTCTCCAGAACCCTCTGCCGAACTGAAATGTCAAGAAAACATTCAAGTGACATTCTTTATTTTATAATTATTCTAAGATTTTTAAGTCACTTCAATAACTTACCCAATTTTTCAAGAGGCTCTGTACAGTAGAAAGGGGAAAAGTTTAATAAATAGATATAGATTCTAATTTCATCTTTATACATCATTTTTTAATATTTAGTGTTCCAATTTGGATCTGCAGTTTCCCTGAGGAGCTTATGTGTTAAAGATTTACCTACCAGCCTGTAATGCTAATGAGAGGTGGAGCCTATTTGGTGGCAGTTAGGTGATGGGGGTGGGAGGCTGTGCCTTTGCAGGGATAGTGCACCCCAGCTTCTTCCCCTTGTTACTTCTGGCCATGAGGTGAAGGCTTCCTCCCCACAAGTGCACCCACTAAGACATACTACCTTGCCCCAGGCATAGAAGCCATAGGCCAACTGACTAGACTAAAATCTCCAGAATTGTTGTGCCAAAATAGAGCTTTCTTCTGTAAAAGGTGTTTTCTCCTGTTTTCATTGTACTGGCAATTTGACTAGCACAGACAGCATATTGGTTAGTGAGCATTAATTACAAAGTAGCTCAAGTCTCATCTGTTAATGAGGCAAATGGATACTGTCTTGTACTAAGACTGGGTACATTTAATTGAAGACACATTTAAGGCACTTCACAGTACCTGACACTCAGTAGGTATTCAAAAGGAAGCAATATTAATGTATGCTGAGGTGAAATAGAGAAAGCAAACCCCATGGAGAGCTAGGGAAGCCTAGGACATAGAAGGATGCAACCATGCTTCAGAAAGGTAACTCAGATAGCCATGAACAGAATTAGAAGTACGGTTAGAAAGCATTTGAACCAATTCCTCTGTCTTATGATAAGGACCTCACATCTGGTAGTAAAGGGAGTAGGAAAGAAGAGATAGGAGAGCAAAAATAAAAGAGAGAGAGAGAGAGAGAGAGAGACAACAGATGAGCTACATTGAAAAACTAGGTAGTGGATATAAGAATCCAAAGATCTAGATTCAACTTCCAACTCCACAATAAACTAGGTGAATGACCATAGGAAATACCTTAATTTTTCTGAAGCCTCAGCTTCTCTACTTAACATTTTGTCTGTGAATGTGCTTGGTAATGTCCTCAAAAACTAGGTGGATATAAGTTGTAGTTATGTATCAACAGAGAGCCAGGGAGTTGGCAAGAGTGGCCAGAGAGAGAAAAAAGCAATCAGTGTGTCTCAGATCATGAAGGAAATGGAAGGAGGAATTTACAGGAATGGGTATGGTCAACAGAGCGAGATGGTGCTGAGTTCAGAAAGAGGCTTTTGAGAGCTCTAATATTTACAGCTGTGACTCTGGAATGAATCCTGAGTTTCCTGTGTTTTGATCTGACTCAAGAGAATTTTTTAAAAGGCAGCATGAACACGTTTGTGTCTCAGTGAACCATGATGAGCCTTAGAATCTGAAACAGGCCTTTGAATGAAACTGAGAAGAAACTCGAGGCTCTTAACTCCTCTCCTTATGGGGGTGCTGGACTTGAACTGGAGTGAGGATAGAGGACTGGGTAAGACCAAAGAAGGCTAAATGTATGCTGTTTTATATGCCACAATATCCGAGACCTTGTACCTCTGTGTTGCATTCCTTTCCTTCTTTCCTGGACTTTTGACAGTCTATCCAGGTATCTGAACATGCCAGTCACTTCTCAGACTGTGTGCAGTATGTGTGGATGTGTGGTATTCCAGAAGAGAGATGGTAGTAGTGTGAGTATGTGATCCCAACAGAAAGTAGGTGAATCTGGGAGGAAGAAGAACAGAAACTGATGTCCAGCTCCCCTCACCCATAGGCACAGCCTTCATCCTGCACCAACCTTAGGTGGTCCACATTTGAGTTTATTAAGGAAATGGCTTTCCTTACTCCAAGGATGCCTGGGCTCCTGAGCAATGATCAAGAGTCAAATTATGATGAGAAATCATGATTATAAAGCACACCTCTAAGCTGGGAGCTGGTGGCTCATGCCTGTAATCCTAGCTACTCAGGAGCTGAGATCTGAGGATTGCGGTTCAAAGCCAGCCCTGGTAGGAAAGTCCGTGAAACTCTTATCTTCAATAAACCACCAGAAAACCACAAGTGGCGCTGTAGCTCATGTGGTAGAGCACTAGTCTTGAGCTGAAGAGCTGAGGGACAGCACTCAGGGCCAGAGTTCAAGCCCCACGACTGACCCCCCCCAAAAAAAGTACACCTCTAAACCAATATTTAAAATGTTTTGTGAGGAGCTGGGAATGTTGCTCAGTGAATATAGAGAACACTTCCATGAGTTACATGAACCAGTAGCCTAAGACTGATTCCCAGCACAGAAAAGAGCTACAAGTAAATTTGCATGCAACTGCTCAGATATCTAGTTAACTATACAGAAAGTGAAATCCAGTTTTTTTAATTTGTTTCTCTTTGCTATAGAATAAATGTTTCAAATAGTGCTGGTTGGCTTCCTTCAGATTATTTATATTTATATGAGTAAATATGCTACCATACACTGTGACCTGCGCCCACCGACACCACTTCTGGTCATTCTCTCTAGAACAAGAATGCATTTCCTAAGACTGTCTGGAGAGGCCAGGCATTGCTTAGCCATGCTTGGGAGGAAGTTGTTCCTCAAATGGGAAACAGATACTGATGGGGGTTTCAACACCCTCAGAGTGTTGGCCACTAAACAGTTTTGATTCTTAGTAAGTTTTGAGTTGTCTCTGCTGAGAGGGCAGACCAATGGGACCACTAGAGCAGCCTGTGGGTGTGGAGGGAGAGGGGGAGTGGACTGGGAAAACTGGGGAGTAAGAAAACTGAGCAGAGAGGTTGCAATTGTGTCCGCTTGAAGACTCAAATTAAGTTCACTTTATTGTCACAAAAATTATATTTTGTGAGATGGCACTCCTCTGCTGCTGCCATTTTGTATATTAAATTCCAGTTCTGTTCAATTGGGGTTATCAACAAACAACAGATTCTTAAACTTAAGCTGTCAGGGCTGGTTAAACGGCTGATTTCTATCCATTATCACATCCCCTGCACTGAGTCTCTAGCACAGAGCTGGGAATGTGCCTGGCTAACCTGTCCTGCAGCTGACCAGGTTGCAGGTGGTCTGTACTCCAACCTGAGAGCTGCTCCTGAGGACAGTGAGATTTTAGAGAAGAAAGAACCCCCTAAGGGTGACCTGATGCTGGAATCAAAGTGGGGGAGCCTCTAGGAAAGGGGAAAGGAGAAGGGAAATGACTTAACATTATGCGGTTCTCCTTCTGAGCACTCTGTGGTGGAATTAATCCTTGGAGAGAACTGTTCTTAGTCTTCTATAAGAAGGGCCAAGCGGGTCTCTTGTTCCCTTCTGTCTCTCCTGCTAACCTGTCTGCATCCTTCCCTTTTTCCTTCAGTGTCCCCTTCCCGGGGCCCTGTTGGGGCATTGTATCTCTCCAAACTGCAGGGCCCCAGAGCCTCCTTGCCTCTCCACAAGTCCAAAGACAGGAAGATGACTGTTGTCTGCATCCCAAGGACCACTGGTGGTTGTCACCAGGCTAAGAAATCCCAGGGGGGAGGTGGCAGGCTGGAACAGAAGCTGGAGTTTCCACGAAAGCCCTGAGCAAGCAAATAACAAATGGCTCTAGATCTCCCTTCATGAATCCACCAGGGTGAGGAAAGGGGTGGGGGGGGGCCCCTCGGGGGCTCAGCTGCTTAGTAGGACAGAACTTGACCCAGAATCAAAACTCTCAACCCATATCGTCTGGGAATGCCAGCGGTGCTCCCGAAAGTGTGGACCACCACGACACGGAGGAGGGGAGACAGGGGTCCCTGGACAGGGGCACACAGCAACCCTCTCCCGTTCCCCTCCACTAGTCAACGCAAAGCAGGTGACAGGGCCTCTGACCCCCCCCCGGGGACCCCAGAACCACTGGTTACATCCACCACCCTTGAGGAGTCCCTGCGACCCGCATGTTTCCTAATCTCGTTCTTTCCTTCAACAACGGGAAAGTCAGAGAAGGATCTGAGGTTGAGAGATTCCCAGAAGCAGCTCGGTGTACACAAAGCACCCTTGGGTGGACTCTGTGTCCATTTTGCGACCCCGTCCACCACACTGCGACTCGCCCTCCCGGGTTGCTGGAGAAGACGGCAGATCGCCCCCCCCCTCCCCAACCTTTCCTCTGCGCCCCTCACCATCATCTGGGAAGAAGAGCACCAGGAAGCGCTGTGGGTCCCCGGGCTCCTGGCGGACCTCACACTCGCCGCCTCCGGATCTCTTCGGGCTCTGGAAGTACTTCTGCAGCTTGACAGTTAAGTTCTTGGGGGGCTGGGGACCCCAGGACCCCTCCACCAGCAGCGGGAAGGGGCCCGCGCCAGCCATCCTCGGTTGGGTGCCTCTGCTCCGACTGCCGGACCCGGAAAGCGCCTTTTGCCCCTTTCGCTTTCGTTTCCAGGAAACTCCATCTGGCCTTTAGTTTCGGTCTGGGGCTCAGCGGCTTCAGGATTCCGATAGTTCCACCAACTCCCTCCCTTCCCCCACCCCAATTCCCCACCGTCATCCCTGGCCCCAGCAAAGATGCGCGAACCCTCTGGGGCTGGCATCGGCCCTCCCTCCACCTGTGCCGACCCAAGCAGACGCTCGAACAGAGTCATTCCAGTTTTCTTCCAAGTCGTCTTTGGTTGTTGCTGTTGTTAACAAGAGATTTTTTTAAAAAAGTGATTCTTAAACTGTGATCTTCATGGCTTTGGCCTCCCACTTATTCAACCATAGATGGATGGATCCCAGCTTTGCGTTCTGCCATTGAGCTGGTTTTCCTGGATCGTCAAGGCTGGATGTTTGCCAATGTCAGGGAAATGAGACCCTCGGGGGGTTTGGGTGGTACACTTCACCAGTGTCTTATCATCTGGATGGATCCGCCCAAATCCTTCTCACAGAGTTCCCGCAAGGGCTAGGGCAAAGGCAGGCACAGGGAGTTGGGCCAGGAGCCAGTGGTGCCCTGGGACAGAAAGCAGGAGGCTCCTGAAACTAGGGATGAGGCCCTTCACCCAGGGTGCGAGCCTGCAGGGCTGGGCACAGCATCAGTGCCACTTGGGCCTTAGAGTTGACCGAGATAACCTTGAGGGCTGGGAATTGGAGAGGACTCCATGGTGTGATTGCTCTGTTCAGCTCCATCTGGTCAGTCCTGGTGGGTGAAGTGGAGTCAGAGACCAGCCATATGATAGCCGAAGGGCCTGGGACCAAAGGAGACTAGAGAGGACCAGGGTGCTGGCCGAGGACGATGAGGACATGATGGAGTCTAAATTGGTACTGAAGCCTGTGAGCCAGAAGCAAAGGAAACACTCAAGATGTCTCACTGCACTATTACCTATGGGACACACAGGGGAGTGAATGGCTGGATAACAGTTGTCAGGATCCTAGGGAGGCCAGACAGAGTGGGAGAGAGAGACTGAAAAGCGTGTATTCTCCAGGTGGGGAGTGTTTCCGGTGGCAGAGGGGCCTTATGCTTCCTTCCAGCGTTAGATATCTCCAGTCGGAGCAGAGTGTGTTGACATGCTGGAGCCCTGGCAGCCCTATCCGCTGAAGAGGAGGGAAGAAAGCCAGGGCACTGGCCTGAGGACTGGAAGAGGGAAAGAAGCAGAGTCAGCAAGTACAGCGGGCAGTTCCCAGAAGAGTTGGCTGGGGTGGGGGTGGGGGAGGGGGTGGGGGGAGGGGCTGTGTGCAGGGGAGTGTAGGAGCTAGCAGCCGCTGGGGATGGGAGGGGGGAGGTGTCACAGGATCAGATGATGTTATATTTGTTTCCTGGATTAAATATTTTTAAGATAGGAAGGTCTCTGGCAAGAGTAAACTTTGGTAGGAGGACAGGAGGATGACAGGAGAAAGTGGAAGTCTTTCTTTGGTGGCATATGTCGAAAGAGGACAGTTCCAAATCATCAGGGGCAAGCCAGAGAGAGAGAGAGAGAGAGAGAGGAAGAGAGAGGAAGAAGGAGAGAGAGAATGGGAGAGGGAGAGAGAGAAGGAGAGGAAGAGGGAAAGGGAGAGGGAGAGAGATTGAGCGCACACAGCAGCCTGTCCATTGTACTTGGCAGTGGGCGATTATCCCTACGGATTCTGTAGGAGGGTGAGGTGTCAGAGCCTGCCAGTGTCAGAGGTTCTTTCACCTCTAGATCTTGCATTTCATGTCTTAATCACAATGAAGCTGAATTTTAAGATGAAGAAAGTCAACTACTGTATGGGCCAAAGACATTTCCTGAGCTTTTATACTTTTGGTATAATAGAGTTGAAGCACCTTCAATATTCTACCAGCAGATGGCGCTGGTGATCTTCTCTAAACCACCCTGGACCCCTGGAGGGCAAGTGCAGAAAACACAGCAGGTAGATCCCAGCCCTCAGCTAAACAACGTGATTGTTACAAGGCCTGGTTCCTGTTTCACCCCCCCCCCCAAACACCGGGGGAAATCAGCAATTCCAATCCCTCAGTATTTGGAGGTCCAGAACTGGGAAGTTAGTTTTCTTTTTCTTTACATCATCAGTTGATAAGAAAAAAAGGATCAGATTTATTTTCATCTTTCAAAAGAAAATCTTTATTTAGGTAAGTTGTCAGTGTCCATTTCTGGATGCCTTACAAAGACATTATTCATTATTACACGTTAATTATTGCTGAGTGCTTGGATAGGAGCTTCCAGGGGATCTGATAGCAAGTATTAAAATCCACAGAAGGTTCTGAAGGAAAGCATTGAGTTTCAGTCTCTATAGCACTTTGTCTTCTGGGTTTTTCTTTTGCATTATTCACTTGAGCCCACTCCCACCACAGCGTACTCATCCTCTCTCAATTCTACTTTCTTTTGCATCTTCCCTCTGAAAGTTTTTTTTCCTCCTTAGAAAGCTAGTACCCCGCCATCCAGGGAAGAGGAGCTTTGTGTGGGAGTAGCCTTCAACAAAGCGTGTCCATGTTCTTGGTTACTCTTCCACCGAATAGCCAATATTTGTACAACAGTGAATATTTGTTCAATTAATGTTTGCACTTTAGGATTGAACTTAACTTTGTCTACTTCATCAACATCTTCCCTTTCAGTTTGTCTGCAAACTTCTGTTGTCTAGTATAAATCTCTCTTTGTACCATGCAGAGTCCCCTTTATGGAAGGGTGTCTTGACTTAACTGTTGGAAGTGCGATTTGCTCAACCTGTTCAGACTTGCTCACAGCCATCTTGCCCAGGCCATACCTTTCGTAGGACAGCCCCAGCCAATGGAAGGGAAGCATAGAGGCTTAACCTATCCTTACTAGTATAATACAGTTCCTACAGGTTTTTAATCCTGTGAGCTGAGCAACCCATGGCATTTCTCTGAGGCTGTTGTGAGGCCTGCATTACAGCTTGACCTCTTTGACCAATTCTGCTTCCTCTCTCTCCCTTCCATAGGTTTCAACTTAACATCCTGCACATTGCATTTCATGTTGCAAGCCAAGCCCTGGAGAAGACAATCTGTGGTATACATGGGTGTTACCTTTTAACTCTATGGGATGAGGGCAGGTCACTGATTAGGAACAGGTGATGTTTGTTCAATCTGTGTCTTTCTCAGCTCAACCATGAGCACCTTCCTCGAACTGTCCTTCCTCCTTGTGATTCCAAGTTAACATGAAGATAATATATCAATCAATATGATTGATCAAGATCAACCCTAAAGTACAGATATGAATTATTACACAAATATTATCTGTGGTTGTGAAGTAGAAGAACCAGGAATCAAGGCTGGCTGATATTCTACCTCTCATCAATCAAAAAGTACATCCTAAAAAGCTTTGCTTTGTGGAAGAGATTCTGGTTCTGTAAGTTGGTGATCTCCCTAAATTAAAATAAATTCTATCTTCATCTTACATATAAACTTCTTTCTTAAAGTCTATAGTCTGTCAGTGATTGGAAGTCATGAACAAAAATAAATTTTAGTATTAATGATCTCATTATGTACCAGGCAATAATGATTTTCCTTTTTAAAAAATTGGCATGAATTAAATTGTACAAAGCAGAGGTTTTCTTACTGCTATTTCCATACACACATAGAGTGTTGTTTGATTATATTCCACCTCCTCTGTGGCTGTTTCTTGTTCCCCTTCCTCATCATGTATTCCTTCTCCCCTCCCCTCCCATCTCTTTCCCTTCTCCCTATTATCATGACCTTCTTTGTATTTTGTTTCATTTTCCCTTAGCTTTCACAAGTGAGAAAAAAAGTGGCATTTGTCTTTAAAGGACCAGCTTACTTCACTTAAAATGATTTGATGTTAGAGAAAAACAGAACAACTGAACTTTGTCTTATAACCAGATAGGTGACTGTGAACAGTATTTTTTGGGAAGGAAGAAAAATGTTATCGTCTGAAAGTAATAAGGTATTCTGGGTATGCTTGGTAGTCATAAAATACCACATATAAACTTGGATTGTGAACATTATCTACAACAGTGTCATAAAGTTCAGTAGGAGCATGAGGGTCCTTGGGCGGAGGCACAATGCTTGTCTGAGATCCAACTGTATAGTCTCCAGTGAGTACACGTGCAAAATACATGTGCTTTTTCCCATTTTCATCTGGTTTGGAGTACCTGTCATCGGCAGAATAATTGGCATGGACAGCAAAATAGGTTCCCTTTCCGTAGCTCACAGCTGTGAAGAGAAAAACAAATCATTTTAAAGAATTCCAGCATAGTATACAATTTGACATGGTTGGCCCACTTTGTCAAATAATGTAAGAAGAATATTCAGTTAAATATTTAGAGTGTGTACTTTAAGAAATGGAGGGACAAGCCGGGCGCTAGTGGCTCACGCCTGTAATCCTAGCTACTCAGGAGGCTGAGATCTGAGGATCGCGGTTCAAAGCCAGCCCGGGCA
>NW_012267261.1:11322994-11339047 GCF_000151885.1 Dipodomys ordii
CTTCCCAGCCCCTCTTTTTATTTTTCTATTGTGAAAAAACTGTACTGAGGGGTTTCAATTACATGGGCAAGATAATGAGTACATTTCTTACCAAGCATTATAGCCTCCTCCTTTGTTTCCCCTTCCCATCCCTTCCCATCCCTCCCCACTAAAACTCAAAATTTCTAAGTCACAGGGTGAGGCAGGTCCTTTGGAAGGAAATACAGTGAGACCAACCCTGAAACTTGGACTTCAAACTGGCCACCTGGCACAAGGGAGCACAGTGAATTCCTACTGTCCCCAGGCAGCTTGGTGTCCTGTCATTCAGGGCAGCCAGATTCCCACTTCCTTACCATTCTTCCCAGCATAGCTGCGGTTAAAGCCATTTGTATTGACATGTGGCACAGAGCCAGCTTCTGTCCCATGGAAGAGCTGCCTCTCATTCTGTTTGTGGCCATTCTTGTCATCCATGGCTCTTTTCTTTGCTTGGTAGCTACTCCAGAGATCTGGATTCTGGATCCTTACAATCTACAAGTTAATACAAAAAATATTCTGCTAAGGCCACAAACACTTGCCAAGGCATATGAAACAAAACATGTTCACTACTTTTTTTTTTTAAATTACATTCAACAGCAAATCCAATGCAGAGAAGAGCTTCATGCATGTACATATGTGTTTAGATCCAGTGTTTCATAAAGACAGGCATTGGAGCAAGTGTTGGTTTAATTTTTAATATCTTTTATGCACTATGTGAGAGCAAAAGTGTCTAAGATCTAAAGTAGTTGTTATATATACTTTGTTTACCCTGTCTCTATAATCTCTGCTTCCTTCCACTCCAGGAACTTGCTCCTGGCATTGTCACCTCTCTTTCACAACCTCTCTCTGTCTCTTGCCATCTCTGTCCTTCTGGGATAGCAGTTGACCTACCCATGTTCTAATCTTGAGAATGTCCAGGCAAGAAGCAAAGTCATGAATGGGAATGTAGTTGCTCCTCAGCTGCAAGAGTGGGGCATGAATCCTGATGGGGAGGGATCTGGCTAAAGGCGTAGTGGCCATGCTTTGAGCCCACCTATTGGTTGGTGAGTGGCCTTCTGGGCTGTGGTAGAACACGGTTGGTTCCCTGATTACAGATCAGTTTTCAAACTCCTCTAATCAACCAATGTAGCAGTTTTATACACATATCCTGGGAGAAGTGGGTAGGTCAAGCAGGCTAGGGTACTTCATGGGAAGGTACAAAGCAAAGATGCCATGCTGTTAGGTTTTTTTTCTTTTTTTTTTTGCATTCTGGAGAACTCTCAGATATAATACTGTTGCCTGCCCACAGCTGAATCTTTCTGTCGTTGCTGTTCAGATTTGATTTTGCTAATTTGCTCTCTAGTTCAAAGTCTGAACATTATCATACTTTTTACTGGTCTGACTTACGACAACTTTTGTCTGCTATTCTTGACATCAAAATTCCATTTTTCCAAACTAGTTCCATCTTGTTTCCACTTAAATTTTGCTTACTTAACTCCCTTAATGTTTTTTTATTAATGGTTAAAAATCATTCTCTTTTTTTGGGGGGGTCCGGTCTTGGGGCCTGAACTCTGGGCCTGGGCGCTGTCCCTCAGCTCTTCAGCTCAAGGCTAGCACATTACCACTTGAGCCACAGCACCATTCTGGCTTTTTTCTTATGTGGTGCTGAGGAATCGAACCCAGGGCCTCGAGCATGCAAGGCAAGTGCTCTACCACCGAGCCACCTTCCCAGCTGTTTAAAAATTATTCTTATTTAGTCTTTCAAGCTTAAAAGTTATAAGATTGTTTCTTATTGTTTTACAATTTAATAACAATGCAAAATAATTATTTTAGGACCCAGATTGTAGCTCAGCAGTAAAGTGCATGCTGAGCATGGTGAAGCCACATATTCAAAGCTAAGTACTACAAGAAAAATTCAAATCAAACTTTGAAGCCCTGTTTTTATTTTTATTACTTTGTTTCACAAGAGATATCTGATGTGTCTTTAGTATTCTAACATCATATTGCAATAACTGACAGAACTTCTTTGTTGTTGTGCCATGGGGCTTGAACTGAGGGCCTGGACACTGTCCCTGAGCTTTTTTGATCAATGCTACTTTAAGCCAGGACACCACTTCAGGTTTTTTGGTAATTAATTGGAGATAAGAGTTTCATAGACTTTCCTGCCCATGCTAGCTTGTAACCACGATACTCACATCTGAGCTTTCTGAGGAGCTAGTATTGCAGGCATGAGCCACTGGCACTCAGCAGAAGAACTTAATGTCTCAGTAATTATGGTGACTTAAGCAGAATTAAAATTACAGCCCAATTTCCATTGAAGTACTAATTCTGGATAAAAGCATGCTAGGAAGTGAAAGAAAATGTATTCATAGGAAAATGTATTCAGGAAACTCTACATCACAAGCAGCCTTACCTTCTCTATGACAAAGTTTGAGCAGCTCTCATTAAACTTGTTTGCCACAGTGTTGTATTCTGGATCACCAGGTTTCAGCTGGACCACACACAAATGCTGCTGCTTCATGTTGCTCCAGTGAATAGGCATTTCAGCTGCAAGACAGATGTTTGAGAATCCCCTGAGAATTCTAGTATTCTTTGGCAAACTGAATACCATCTGTGTCCGTGAGTTACAAACTCCTAATTCTCTGTGTTCAAGAAATTCCTTAGCTTTCTAGGAGAATATTTTTCAAAGTATGGACCACAGACAACCCATGTCAGAATTGACTGAAATGTTTGTTTTTTTTAAAAAGAAAAAGGAAGTAAGGTCTTAGCTCAGTGGTTGATTGATTTCCTGGCATGCACGAGGCTCAATACCACCACCCCTAAAAATGCCCACAGATGTGTTAAATCAAGATTACTTTTCCTTTTTCTTTGTACGAGATGGGACTTGAACTTGATACCTGACATTTTCCCTCATTGGCTGGTGTTCTACCAACCCCTGGAATCAGGATTTCAGAAAGGCAAGGTCTGTGTCTTCATCATAAGTTTTTATCATGCTAAGAGGTGGAAATTAAGGGTGGAATATAACTCTTCTGTTCAGCCTCTACTCTGTTATAACTTAACAAAACATTATTTGTCTGCCATCCATTCAGTAGTTGCTATAGTTTTTCCCAGAATGCTTTACCATTAACTCCACCAAAGGGCATACAACTTGTATTTTCTCATTCTTCTTCAAAACATATTTCAGAGGTGTATGGGTGATAGATTTTGTGTGTGACATGTTGTTGAGGAAGATCAGTCTCCATTTTCCTACAGCTGATCAGAATCTGAAGAATTCATTCACATGTATGGCCATGAGACAAATATAGGGTATAGGAAGCCAAGTTACTAATTTTTGTTGGGGTACTTATATGCTTAGAAGTCAGGAATGGTTGTCTATTCAAGACAGGCATTCTTTTCCTGAGGATCTGACCCAGTCAATATCCCCATTTTGTTTCTTAGTGTGTGTGTCCTGCCACGCAAGCCAGAGGTGACTTTGGGGAACAGAATCAGGAGTCTCACTTATCACACATGCAGAAAGGGCCACACTGTCGAAAAAGTCTGTCCTTTATGTTTCCATTCCTTTGTAGCAGTGTTCTAAAAACAAGCCAACAAAAAACTCGGGGACACTTTCCTTATAAACCTATCACCTCCTCTGATGGAAGCAGCCAATATATTCCCAGGAGAACTGTCTGGGAACCTTCTAAACTGTAGATTAGGAACAAATGCAAGGAATTCCCAGGGTACTACTAACAAGGCCCTTTTCTGGGCTATTAGCCATGTCCAGGCTATGCTTTTCTGACCATAATGTGAGTTATTTAAACTTAACGACAGTGATCTTTAGTTGATTTCATTAAGGTGACTTGAATTTCATGTATGGTAAAATCTGATCTATATACAATAGTGGTAAGCCCAATATAGGTGTAAAGTAGTGGCTGACAGGTATAAAATTTGGACTCACCTTCAGTTTTTGTGAGGCGCTGAACCATTAAGCTCTGTCCATTTGGACCTGTGCAAGTGCCTGTGCTCAAGTTCACTGTGTAGTTCTGATTACTAATTTTGACAACAATATTCTTATCTTTTGCAATCCTTGCATGCTCCAATTGCAGATTTGTTATCTTGTCAAAATTATGAAAAGTGCTATTGTCCTCATATTGCCATTGTATAAATTCACTGATAGACTCTGCATGGCTTTCCTTTTCTTTGGCCAATCTAAAGCTCTTGATCATTTCCTCAATTTCATCTCTAGCCTTCATCACATCTCTGCTAAGTCCCAAAATCTTGATCAGAGGTCTCGTCTGGTCCAGAGAAATGTTGATATTTAAATTTCTCTGCAGCCCATTCAGTTTCTGAACTTCCTTTACACCAAAGTCTTTGATACACTCATCTTCACTGGTGTGGAGACATTGCTCTTCTTCAATCAGCTTCTTCATCCAGGAGATAGTGTTGTCCACAGAGCTTGCATCTTTACCACATACTCGGAAAGTTGTCACTTCTGTTTTCTTTTCCAAAACCAAGGGATGCTGTGTTTTGGGAGCTGGCCTAGAAAAGCCTAAAAATGCTAAAGAGAGAAAGAAGATTAGCTATTTCCCATGCCCTACAATTAATTAGGAATATGCATTTCATAAAATGAACAACTCACAGACAATTCTTGACATCAAAGATGGCTGAGGAGAAGCCTGAGATCCTTCTCTTTTTTTCATGTTGGCATAAAACACATTCAGTATTTGGGGCATAATGACAGCAACTTTAACTTTTTTCATGGACTGGACCAATCCTTTCTGGATAAATGCTTCAACAGCATCCATTATGGCCTCAGCAACCTTATCTGGGTGTTGGTTGGCATTTCCTAGAAAAGCCGGAGGGAGGGAATAGAGAGGGGTAAGTGAGAGAAAAAGAGGGATGAGGTAAAAATGATTAAAAGAAAATATACTTATAGCTTTACTTATGTAAGTGTGACCCCCTGCTCATCATCTTTTCAATCAAATAAATTTTAAATAAATAAAAAACATGAGAAAGAAAAGATCCAACTGAAATTTTTTTTAAATCCCTTAGAAATAAATTATATAGATCCCAGTTCTCACAGAATAAATGCCTGCTTCCCAACTCTTACCCACCTATATTTTCTAATAATATCCTAGCAACTGATTTTGAAGTCTGCAATGCAGTGGGGATTTTTTATTCCAGATGTCCACAGGCCAGCATCTCAGCACACGACTCTGAAACTTAACTTTTGTTCCTGACTTTCATATCTGCCCTGTCAGCTGAGGCCAACTCACTCTCCTCTCCTGTTGTGGAAGTTACACAAGTAACTTTTCTTCTTAGCTACTGGTATCTTCAAAAGAGCCATAAAAAGCAGAACATGATAATGTACAACATACATTATCATTAACTGTCAAGGTAGCACACGTAGTCCACTGTTGTTGTTCCTTTGTTTCTCTACTTCTCTCTTTAACTTAAAGGATACACACATGTTGTTCATTGTCTCAAGGCACTCACTCAACCTCAGTGTTTATCAGCCACATGCTCCCTCACAACCAAACTGATGGGAAAGTGGACTCCTTGGGTTACAAACCTGTCCCAATGGCTGGGAGGCAAACGGATGAATAATTCCGTTTTTCACACTCCTGCAACACACAGGAAACCGATCTCTTGACATTATTTGCACCATCAACATGGATAATATTCTTGCACCTCAATGATCCACCTTCAGTAATTATATACTCATGCTTGCCCTGTTGACCTGGCAAACACACAAATAGTTGAAAAGAAATTAGATGGTGAGTCCACTCTTTGTTAAAACCATCTGTTGCTATAAGGAAGTGTTTTGGGAATAGGAAACTCCTAAAATACTATTGTGATGGAATATTGTGGCATAATTTCTCATTTTCATTGGAAGATCACTTTCCACTTACAGTACTAATTGGAAAGCTTGAATAAAATACATGATTTAAGACTATTGTGTTGTCTTCCCTAACCCAAGATTCTCCTCTGTCTCTTCAGAGCCTCCTACAGTTTTCCACTTAGAATTTAGGCCCAACTACCAATACTTCATCTTACCTAGGCGAGAGCATTCCATTTCCACACTTTTTCCTGCACCTTCTAAAATGGCTTTGGAGACCCCTGGATGAGAAAATCAAGATGGAAACAAACACAAAAAGAAATTAGCAGTATATTTGGATCTGAAAGATTGTCTGTCATCAAAGTAGTCCTGCACTGAATCTTACTGATTAAAAAAGAAAAATTTATAAAATAATTTTCTAATTATAATTGACTACCAAAATAATATAAGCCCATTAATAAATGTAAACTAGTCAAAGTGATCAAGTACAGTTTGGCTATGGAAACTCCTCTATTGCATCTACCAGGTGAATTACAGCACTAGTCTAAGTCATGCAAATGAAATACCTCTTTTGTTATGGAAACAGCCCAGATGTCCTACAGCAGATGACTGGACCAAAAAAAAAAAATTGGTACCTACACACAATGGAGTTTTACACAGCCATTAGAATAATATCATGTCTGCTAAATCCAAAATGTTAGGTGATATGACAAAACTAACAGGACTTAAGAAAAAAAGAACTCCCACTCATCTGGTCGAACCACTACTAAATATCCCCATGCTGCTGATCATATGTATGGTGTATATGTGTACACCGTTATATGTTATAGACTGTGATAGACAATTTGCTCCAGGAAAGTTAGAATGAACTTGTGACTTTAAATGAGCATCATTATTCCACAATACTGTGAAATTTGGGAAATTATGTAATCAATCACAATTTAAAAGAAAAAAAGAACCTCGGGGAAGGTAGGGAGGGAAGGGATGGTAGGGGGAAAACAATGGAGGGGGTAACAATGCTCAATAGGAATTGTACTCATTACCTTACTCATGTAACTGTAACCCTCTGTATAGTATCTTTACAATAAAAATTTAAAAAAAGAAAATAAATAAACGGGGCTGCAGTCTTGAGCTGCAGACCTCCCGACCCCACCCCCCCAAAAGAATAATATCATGTCATTTGCAGGGAAATGGATGGATTTAGAACAAATCATGTTAAATGAGGTAAGCCAAGCTCATATGAGGAAGCTAGCTCTAAAAAAAACTGGGCTGGGTACCAGTGGCTCATGCCTGTAATCCTAGCTACTAAGGAGGCTGAGATCTGAGGATCACAGTTCAAAGCCAGCTTGGGCAGGAATGTCCATGAGACTCTTATCTCCAATAAACCACCAGAAAACTGGAAGTGGTGCTGTGGCTCAAGTGGCAGAGTGCTAGCCTTGAGCTGAAGAGCTGAGGGACAGCACCCAGGCCCAGAGTACAAGCCCCACAACAAACAAACAAACAAACAAATCAAATACACTGGAACATGATAAAATATACAGAATTCTAGGCATTCTCACTCAGTGAGACCAAAGAAGGATACTCTTGGGGGAGGAAGAAAGAGGTGCAACACCTGGATGCATCTGACCATATAAACTAATATTTATCAAAATGCAATCCAAGAAATGGAAATGAGATTTTTTTTCTTTGTCTCTGGTTTTCTTGTCTTGTTTGTTCATTTATCTGTCTTTGGATGGGAGACACAGAAATAGAGGACAAAGGACAAACAAATGTGGCACTGGTACTCACTAAATACTATGTTGAAAATGAACTATATTACTTGTAGGTGGTGATAAGAGGGAAAAACTGGGAGAAAGCAAGGGAAAGGGTGACATTGCTTGATATATATATATATATGCATATATATATATGCATATATATATACTCTTTGAGATATATATTCATATATATATACACTCTGAGACATATATATATATATATATATATATACTCTTTACCTAACTTATATAACTGTAACCACTCTGTACATCACCTTTATAATAACAGTAAAAAAATTTATAAAAGAAATACCTTTTTTATGGTCAAACGTATTTGAGGTTGAATTTACTATCACATCTACCTCTTCTTTGGTGATGTCACCAGAGGCCACCTGGAAGAGGATGGGGCCAATCTTCATTTCATACATTTCTGCATTAGGGCTGGAAACAGCTCCATACAAATCTGCCAAGAGGAAAATAAAAAGTAGCAGTTGTTAGGAAACTGAGTGACAGGGTATTAGAATAAAGAAAGAGTAGAAAACAATCCCAACCAACCAGATCAACTTCAATGGAGAGCTGAAGAGGGATGCCTGGGGACCTGAGAGCCAGGAGACAGAGGCATGCAGGGCTGAGGGCAGGGGTGAAGGGACTAAGTAGGGTCCTGAATGAAGGTGGTTGGAGGATACAATAGTTTCCAATGGGCTTTGCAAGTTAGTGGTTTTGACCTGAAGTAGTTGACTCAGGCCTGTTGTGTAAACCCACAAGGCAGGTCCCAGTTCAGCCAGTATGGCCGGCTTCGGTGCCTGTTACCTGGAGGGGTGGGAGAATTGATTGCAGATTTCCCTCAGAATTAACCACCAAATCAGCAAGAACAAGGATGATTCAAGACTTAGGCTGCTTCATGTGCCCCTCCTACAGGGCTTTCCCAGGTCTGGGAGACCTGTAGCCCCCATAGCCCGGCTTTGATGCTGGGCTCCAGTGATGGGATGTTTCTACCAACTAGAAGATAAAGGCACCTGGGCAGGCTGAGGTGGATTCCTGGATTCTACCGCTTAAGGACTGAAACATAAACAGCAGCAGGCAAATTAAAGAAGGAAGTCAAAACTTGCACATTGTGTGTGTGTGTGTGTGTGTGTGTGTGTGTGGAGAGAGGTGGAGGGGAGGGAGGGAGGGAGAGAGAGGGAGAAGGACAAGAAGATAGAGAGGGAGGAGGAAGAGAGAGAGGGAGGGAGGGAGAGAGGGAGGGAGAGATAAAGGGAGAAGAGAGAGAGTGTGTGCAGGCAAACTCAGACTCTGATGTTTGCCCCTGAGCTTTTTTGTTCAACGCTAGCTAGTGCTCTACCAGTTGAGCTCTATTTCTGGCATTTTGGTGGTTAATTGGACATAAGAATCACACATACTTTCCTACCTGGGTTGGCTATGAACTGTCATCTTCAAATCTCATCCTCCTCAGTAGGTAGGATTATAGATGTGAACCACTGAAAACTTATACTCCTTAAGACATTTTAAATAGTACATAAGGACTTTGAGCACATCTCCTATTTTTAGTGTACAATATCAATTGTACAAAGGAGTTCTACCATATTATTTCACACGCATATTGTACTTTAATTAGATTAACCCTCTGTATTACACTTTCTTTCCCCATACCCTATTAACAACTCTCAGTAGGTTTCATTATGACATCTTCATATACAGACATAGTGTTTGTTTGTTTTTATATAGAACCATGCCCATGTTTGTTGCTGCCCTGGTCACAATAGCCAATATATATATATATATATATATATATATATATACACACACACACACACACACATATATATATGAGAATTATTCAGCCATAATTAAGAATAAAATTAAACACCTTCAGAAAAATGAAACTGGTAATCATCATGTTAAGTGAAGTAAGTCAAGTTCAGAAGTATAAAAATAACGTTTTCTCTCATATGCAGAATTTAGACCTAAAAGATCTGTATATACATAGATACACACACACACATATACATATATATATATATATATATATACACATGCACACAGATACATATATAGAACATGTTTGTAATTGTGGGGCTGTATGAGGGACAATGGGAGAGAAGAAAAGAGAATCAAGGGAAAATGATGTTGAAATACATTACATCTATAATAAAGTCCCACCTGTACAGCTAACATGTTAATTAAAATGTGAAAAATAAAACCACTGCATGGGAATCTACTATTATCTCAATACAATTTTCAATTTTACAAAGCACTAGAACTGGGATGAGGGTAGCTCACTGGTAGAGTAGGTGCTTTTCTTACAAAAGGCTCTGGACTCAAACCCCAGCACTAAAACAATAATAAAAGAATCAGAGACAGAGGGCCTGAGGCATGCAGAATACATGTGATTGTTTGAAACATTCCTATACTTTTCCTCACTTTCTTTTCTCTCTCCCCTTCACTCAAGGTTATCCCTGATAATGGATGAATGAGGCAATACCACAAATGGCTTGAACTCTGACTAAGCCCTAGCTCTATAGCCACAGGGCCTGGAAAATAAGCTCTACAAGCCAGAGTATGGAGGAGGATCTTAGTAAGTTGAAAACTGCAGTAGAACTGAAATAAGTTTTTAGCTGCCCAAGAGCTGCACGTGTTAGCCAGGCCCTAAGCAGAATAGCCAAGACTTCAACAATTGAAATGACCTTAGGACTCTGCCTACTCAGAAAATGAGGACACTGCAGAATGAATTTAAATTGTCTGCCTGATAAGCAAGCAAGAACAGTACCATTCTGAAACCCAAGTCTTACAAGGTAGTATCAAAATGTCCAGCATATGTGTGTGTGTGTATGTATATATCCCCAAAAATTGTTTGTCACATACGAAGCCAGAAAAATTGACTAAAAAATTCTTGAGCACAAAGACAGAACTAAAATGATCCAGGTGTTAGAATGATCAGACTTTAAAAGTGTCTGAAGAGCTGGGTACCAGTGGCTCATGCCTGTAATCATATAATCCTAGCTACTGAGAAGGCTGAGATCTAAGGATAATGGTTTAAAGCCAGCCCAGGCAGGAATATCCGTGAGACTCTTATCTCCAATAAACCACCAGAAAACCAGAGTGGTGCTGTGGCTCAAGTGGTAGAGCCTTGAGCTGAAGAACTGAGGGACAGTGCCAGGCCCAGAATTCAAGCCCTATGACCAACCCCCTCCCCCACAAAAATATCTTCATTAACAGTGACTTATGAGGTTGGTGCAAACAACTGAATGAATAGAAATGACTATGAATGAATGGAAAGACAGGAGCTCTTTAAAGAGAAGTAGGAACTAAACAAAACAGATACAAAAGCACATTTTAGACCTTTAAAATGTGCTGTCTGAGGGCTGTGACTGTGGCTCAGTGGTAGAGTGCTTGCCTAGCATTTCCTAGCATGAAGTTCTGGGTTTAATTCCTCAGTACCACATGAACAGAAAAAGTCAGAAGTGGTGTTGTGGCTCAAGTGGGTAGAATGCTAGCTTTGAACAAATAAAAACCCAGGGACAGTGCCTAGGCCTTGAATTCAGGCCCTAGGACTGGCAAAAATAAATGCTGTCTGAAATTAAAAGCAAATTCCCTGAATGAGTTCAATAGCAGAGGGGACAGAGAAAAGACTCAGTGAATTTGAAGGCAGATAGGTATAACTTACTCAATCTGAAGAAAAGAGAGGTGAAAAAAGATGGAAAGGAATAAAAACAGCTCCTCAAAGACATATTTGTATAGGTAATAAATTGAAAAGTTCCAAATTTGATGGAAGACATACTTCTTTTTGATTTAAGAAGGCACAGTAAAGCCAGGCATGGTGAGATGAGCCTGTAGTACTAGTTATTTGAGAAACTGAAGTAGAAAGATTGCTTTGAGCTCCTCGGCTCAAAGAAGGCAACTCCAAATTTCAAAAGAAAAAAAGAAAAATGACTCATAGACTCCAAAGAGGATCAATTAAAAATTAACAGCTTATATTTGATGCAGGAGAAGCATAGTATCTATGTGTCTATTTCAGAAATACATGTCATGTTATCACTTACTACTTAAAAACCCACTGTATAGATTATATAATTTGGTCCATCTTCTCTTTTGCACTAGTTTACATAAACATGTCCAATATCTTACCTGTTTAAGTTTATACAACATATTTTAGTATGCTGTCACTCAATTTTTCAGAAAAATAATCATGATCATCCTTTACCTATTACTGAATAGTTACATAGCAACTAAAAATAATTTGTCAATATAAAAGCTTTACTGAACCTTGTGTATTTTTAGCCATTGGAACTCTGTCACTAGAAATTCCATTGTTCCTTCTGGAAAATTCATCAGAAAATTCCTGGAATGCAAACACAGTTTTCACCGTTACACATTTTGGTTCATCAAGGAATTTAATTCATCAGGAATACAGTTCTTCATGCACTTACATATTTAGAGGTAAACAGTTATCAAAAATACCCAGTTTCTTAATAGGTTCTTTTTTTGATGGTACTAGGTTTAAACATCTGAGCTTTTATTTATTTTTTATTCTAGTGTTATTATAAAGGTCATGTATAGAGGGGTTATAGTTTCATAAATTAGGTAATGAGTACATTTCTTTTTGGACCATGTCACCCCTTACTCCGCTCTGTCCAAGTTTTTCCAACTTCTTAACCGTATTACAATGATAGTGAGTGAATCTGTGACCTTCTTTCTTTTTCTTTTTGACCTGGTAGTGACACTGAAAAATCACCATTGTTTTCCCTCCTTATAAACAAGCAGTAGGAATTTGTTGGGAATAGACAAGTAACATCTGGATACAGATATAGTGATAGGTGGGGTAGAGAGATACTTCTGAGTGAGGATCTCATATTCACAGGAGCTATGCAGATAAAGTACACAGGTACAGACTGACTTAAGTTTGGAGAACTAGAGAGCTTCTGCCACTCAGCCACAGCACACTCTTCAAGGTAAGAATCCCAGTGCATGCACTAGATCTCTCCACGTCTTCAGTCACACTGGTTTTGTACATCTGGAGTTTTATGTAAGTGTTTTTTTTTTCAATTTTCAGATACTAGCCAGTGATTAAAATGTTTTTAAAATGTAATTTGAACAAAGCACATCTAGAGGCCATGGGGTGTCATTTTAGATCCTCTGTTAAATCTCCATTTAAAAATACTTCAATAACTTTCCCTCTTGGTGAAAACATAAGCGAAGTCTGTCTTTAAAAATCTTGCATCTCATGTATGAAGAACCAATAACATTTCCAATGTTACAAAAGGTGTCTGAAGAACTAATCCTTTTTAGAGTTGTACCCAGTACTCGGTGTTTAGGAAAGATGAAGGCTGGGGTTCCCTAGATAAGAGTGAGATTTGAAGGCTCCATTCTGGGTTACAGAACTCACATCCCAGACCATGCAGCCAGTCATTCAAAATTGCTCAACACCTCATGCCTCTAGTTAAGTGTGCTTTATATTTATAAAGCTAAACTTCCCAAGGACTATGATTTATAGGAAGGAAAACAATACTACATGCTGTGTGGTCTATGACTCATAGCACCTCACACAATTTCAGTCAGAGAGAGATTGTTTAAAACTTTGCATGGAGTAGGGAAGTGGGAGGGAAGGGATGGTAGAGGAAAACAAAGGAGGAGGCAACAATGCTTGATAAGAAATGTACTCATTACCTTGCTCATGTAACTGTAACCCCTCTGTACAGTATTTTCACAATAAAAAACATATAAAAATAAACTTCGCATAGAACCGTTAGCGGGACCAGGTGCCAGTGGCTTATACCTATAATCCTAGCTACTAAGGAGGCTGAGATCTGAGGGTCACGGTTCAAAGCCAGCTCAGTCAGGAAAGTCCGTGAGACTCTTATCTCCAATAAACCTCCAGAAATCCAGAAATGGCACTGTGGCTCAAGTGGTAGAACGCTAGCCTTGAGCTGAAGAGTTGAGGGACAGTGCCCAGGCCCAGAGTTCAAGCCCCATGCCGAACCAAAACAAACAAACAAACAAAAAAAAACAAAAAAAACAAAAAAAACCAATTAACTTTAATTACACAGGCAAAGTAAATGGACTACATTCTTTATTTGGGTGGATTGGCTGCCTGATTGGAATGGAGCTTGCTTCCAAATAATTCATAGTGTGTAGGTCTAATGAAAAGGAATCTATGACCTAAAAATCCAGATGGTCCAATAACCAGTTCCTGGTCATCTCTAGCTTTCTGGCTTTCAACTGTTTATTAAGTTCTGCCAATATTATGGAACTTTTCATCTACTCTTCCAGATGATAAAGACAGGAAGGACAGAAATAAGGGCTTTCATAACTCGGATTCTTCTATAATGTGAGTGGCTCATCTAAGACTCAAACTGAGTAAATAGGAGCTGGCTGACAGACTATGAATGGGTTTGGTTCTTATATTTCTGGTCTCAACTCTACTACTCATAATGTTTTTTCACCAATACTCTTGTAATTTATTGTATTTCCAGAAATAAGAAAAGAAATTATAATTTATGTCCCTTCCTGGTATTTTCTTATTGAGAGGGCAACATGTATGTCTTCTATATGATGCATTGACATATCTAGATCCACATGTAAGTAAAACACTTTGGTTAAAATAGTCTTAAAGGCCTTATTTGATTCTGATTCAAACACATTGACAATCTGAACACTGACTTTACAATTGATCAAATAAAAAGAATTGCTGCTATATTTATTTTAGATATGATATAATACTGCAATTATGTCATTTTATTAAAGTGTTTTGTTTGTAACACATTTCTAGGTGTGGAGGGAGGTATAGCTCACATGGTTCAACTCCAACTACCACAATTTTATTAAAAACTGAAATGAAATAAACTACCAACTTTTTAGGCATAGATTTTATATAGTTAGGATGCACTTCAAAATAGGAGAGGAACTAATGGGGGTAGCTATCAAACATATTGTTTGGGGCTGGGAAGGTGGCTCAGTGGTAGAGCGCTTGCCTTGCACACCTGAGGTCCTGGAAAAGCCGGAAGTGGTGCTGTGGCTCAAGTGGTAGAGTGCTAGCCTTGAGCTGAAGAGCTGAGGAACAGCGCCCAGGCCCAGAGTTCAGGCCCCATGACCAGACCTCCCCCCACAGTGGATACAAGGAAGCAAATAAGATTGTTTAATCTATATTTGTTTAAAAATTTTCCTTGTCAATTTTTTAAAGTATCAATTATTTTTCTTGAAACTTGTCACTTAATTATTCTCATCTTTCCTATGTGTCAAATAGATGAAGGAAACATTTTTTAGCTCAAGAGGAAATTTGAGAACCTTAGATCCCAGTCAGAAGTTACCAAACTAATAAAAAACGAATGAAGACTGTACCTGAATATTTTCATGATCTGTGGGGTGCAGCAGAAATTGAACCTCCTGTAAAGCTTTCAGTTGATTATTGCTACTAAATTTCCACACTTCAGAAATTATTAAATCAGGAAATACAGTTTTAGGAAATCCCAAATTTCCTGTTCCTATTGCTGGAAATCCAATGGATTGTAAAGACAACTTCTCAGTTATCTCCAAACAGTTTCTGATTATGTCTCTCATGACCTGAAAAACACAGACATGGCCTTGTACATTTTGCCTAGAATTAGGTGTTAGACCCAAAGGAAAGAGAATTCAGCACCTTTGACTGTGGCCTCTGTCACACTATTTTGCTTTCAATAGAAGTGAACACAAGGAAAGTTACAGACAAAAAAAGGGAAAGGGAAAAGAAATTCCAACTAACATCACCAGGATGAATGAAGAAAAGCACTGAATGTACTTGTCCTTGGTCTTCTGTTCTCAGACCTCACCTGCCTTTTCTCCCTAAGAGAATCTTCAATAGCACCCCCCAACATTTCCTACCCACTGAATAGTTACTAAACTCTACAACGATTTATATTATTAACTAGTACCCCTGAGAAGTCAGCCACAGCTGAAGGAAATGACCATAATTGTGGAACCTGCCCCCAAACATGATATTGTGATCGACAAAATACAGGCAGAGTCTAACCTACAGTATTCTGAAAGAAGAATCCCAAGGCTAGCTCATTTCCTTCAGAATTTCAAACTGGAACCTACCAGTATTGAGTCCATGTTGTTAATTTTCCACGTGGGAGCCACCACGTGAAGCACATGGTGACAGTCCAGATTACAACCACTGGTTTGGAGAATGGTGCCCACACTGACAGTGACTCCTTGTCCAGCAGCCTTCAACTCCTCCTGGAGCTTTGACCCAGCCTTTTCCAAGAATGCTTGAGAGAGAGGTCCTCTATCGAGTACAAGATCCGGGGAAATGGAGTTGACAATGACATGGGTCTTAAAGACAAAATAAAAAATTAAGTCTCAGCAACCATTACTTTATGTGAGTCACTGGGTTTAGCACAATGAGGAACAAGCAAGATGATTAAGGTTTTTAGAGACTGAAGTAATAATTTAAAATGAAGTGCTATTAAAAACTTATTTACGTGATTGGGGGGGAGGAAGAGGAGGGGG
>NW_012267261.1:11339747-11401143 GCF_000151885.1 Dipodomys ordii
GGGCTTTTTTCTTTTTGCTTATGTGGTGCTGAGGAATCGAACCCAGGGCCTCATGCATGCAAGGCAAGCGCTCTACCACTGAGCCACCTTCCCAGCCCTACTGACAGTAATTTTAAATAGTGCAAGTTTAGAATCTATTCTATTCTTTGCTTTACTTGATGGCTTAGCTGTGGGATTTGTGCCACTTCCTTCATTCCTCTAAGTCTCATTCTCTCCTCTTGTGATCTGAGAGGAAAGTACTCCTACAATTCACCTCATAGTATTTAGGGAGGAAATTCATGTAAGCATTTATGGCGCTATTTGACATGATGTGACCCTCAGTGTTGGCTGTGATTCTTTACTACTAATGTAACTAGAAATCCAATTAATCTCCCAGTCCCCCCCCCCTCGGCCACTTTTTTTTGGGGTAAGTCCTGGGGCTTGAACTCTGGGCTTGGGCACTGTCCCTGAGCTGCTTCTGCTCAAGACTAGCACCTTACTACTTGAGCCTCAGTGTCACTTCCCACCTTTCCTGAATAGTTCATTTGAGAGTCTCACAGACTTTCCTGCCTGAGCTGTCTCTGAACTGTGATCCTTAGACCTCAGCCTCCTGAACAGCTAGTATTATAAGCGTAAGCCACCAGCGCCTGGCTTCTAGCCCATTATTTTAAATTAAAATAATCTGTATTTTTAAAACATAACAACTTCAAATAAAGAATATAAAAAAACACTGCTCATAGGACAGGAAAAAATATCTACAAATCAGTTATGTGACCATGGAGTTATATATTTAAAATTCAACAAAAAAGATAACCCAATATAAAAGCAGACCTGAATCCAAATAGTCATTTCTCCAAAGAAGATATTTAAGTGGCCAAAGGCATATGTAAAGGTGTTTGACACCATTGGTCATTAAGAAATTCAAATAAAAACCACTGTATGATAAAAGCATCCACTCACTAAAAGGGCAATAATAAGAAAGACAAATAATAATAATGGTTGCCAAGGATCAGAAATTGGACCTCTTAACATTGCTGACAGAGCGTAAACTGATAGAACTACTTTGAACCTTGCCTACCAGTTCTTCAGGTCAATTCTGAAACTACAATGTAACCTAGCTCTGTCATTCCTACATATGTACTAAACAAAAGAAATAAGTCTTCAATATACATTTTGTAAATAAATGTTCATAGAAACAGTTCTCATGAAAGTCAAAGAAACAATCAAGTGTGTATCAGCTGATGAATGGGTGAACAACATTCCCAACAATGAAGTATTATTCAGCTATGAAAGTTACAACATGGGTGAACCTTGGAAATATATCTCTCTGGGGCTGGGGGTATGGCTGTAATGGTAAAGTGCTTGTTTCACAAACACAAGGTCCTATGTGCAAACCTAAAACAGTACTACCAAAAAGAAAAAAAATCTTCCTAGTAAAACAAACCAGTCAGCCAGATGCCAGTTGCTCATGTCTGTAATCCTAGCTACTCAGGAGGTTAAAACCTGAGGATCACAGTTCAAAAGCCAATCCAGGCAGGAAAGTGCATGAGAGTCTTCTCTCCGATTAACCATTAGAAAACCGGAAGTGGAGCTATGGCTCAAAGTGGTCAAGCACTAGCCTTGAGCAACAAAGCTCAGGGACAGCACCCAAGCCACGACTGACATAGGAAACCACAAATAGTATGATGTATTTCATAGTATTTTCAGAGTAAACAAACTTACAGCAAAGTAGATTAATGGATGCTTGCGGGTGGGCATAGGGAGGTAAAGTAGGTGGTTAGATGAAATGGGAGTGACTGAATGAGCACAAGGATTCTTTCTCAGTGATTGATATAAGTGTTCTATTACTGTTTATCACATTACATCGGGCACTCCTTTGGATGAATTCCTAGGGATACTCTTTTTGTAAGCAGTCTAAAGCAAAACCTTTCACAGAGTAATTTAATCTATATCATTTCATTTCATGTAAAGCATATCCAATTTGTGCTTTTTAAAGATAATGAGGACATATGGCATTCAAACTTGATTAAAATGTTCACTGTGTTGGGATGTTGGTTTACTTTTCCATCCTTATCTCCTGCTGACTCTCAAGGGGAGAACCACAGACCCAGTGGTATCACAGCATCTTGATAGTGTTATACAAGTAACAACACTCACCTCAGCCTCCTGCACACATCTTTTTACCAACAGCATCTTCAGGCCTCCTGGGGCTACTAGACATGGAGGTTTCTTTGGTACAGGTGGGTGTGCCACTGTAAAACGGAGGTGGGAGGCACTGTCAGGCAAGACTTCTGTTGTAGGCAGGAAGTCAGTCGGGGACTCGGTCCTGGCCGGGGAAGCTGTACTGGGTTGGGTGTCTTCAAATACATTTTTTATAGCTTCAACAAAGGTCTCAGCAGTCTTCTCAGATGGGTCCACAAGGTAAATCTCTTTCAAGGAGCTACCTTCCTGCTTATATTGGTAGTAGTCTTTGATGGCTGAAACAATGCTCCATACACTCTGGTATAAGAGAAAGCTGAAGATTCCAGAACTGATAGCTGGAATGGCTATGGATTGGTACTTGTATTGCTCAGCTAAACTAAGACTGGTTTCCACAGCTCGCTTTAACAGGAATACACACCTTGGCACATCATGGCCATTCCCCTGAGGCCCTACTGCATGGATCACACGCTGGCAAGGGAGCCTTCCTGCTTTGGAGATGGTCGCATTGCCAGGTAGGATCTTGCCCCTTTTCTTCACTATCTCGTCACAGTCTGCTTGAAGCTCAGGGCCAGCTGCTTTTAAGAGAGCAGCAGCAAGCCCACCAATATGCTTGAGGGTCTCATTTGCAGCATTCACCACCACATCCACTGGAAACTGAGTCAAGTCACCCTGCTTCACAATCAGCATGACACCAGGAGCCACCCTCTTCTTAAAGAAGCACTTCTGTACATTTTCACTGCCTACCTCCTCCTGTTTTTCTTTGTCCTCTTGGAGTTCAATGCTACAGCTATACAACCGTCTGACCTCACTTCTGTAAAACAACACTTTATCCTGGAAGAATTGCCTGGCTCCTGGCTTATCAATGTTAAAGGTTTTAACACAGATTAAATTCTGAACTTTTGCAACGATGTCTGTTCCTTCTAGTACTTTACTCTTGGTACCAATCAGTAAAATGCCATTCTTTCTGTTTTCAGGCTTGAAAATTACCTGCACACCTGTCTTCTTTGGCCAGAATTCCTTCTTGTTTGCCCTGAAGTAGTCTAGAAGCAAGGATGGCTTGACCTCAATGAATCTCTCTATTCTCATATGTTTTTCCAAGAAGTAAAAAAGCAAGGTATAGATTTCATTGACTTCTTTCACACAACCTGCAATGATCACCTCAGCTGGAGATCCTGAAGTTAATTCAGTGATTGCCACCACCTTTGTGTGGGAATTGTGTTTCTTTTGCAAATCATTAACTTTCTTTTTCCATTTGTTGCTATTAAGAATTTCCTTGTCTTCAACTTCAATGCGTTTATAATTTAAGCCACTGAGCATTTGTTCTTCAGCTTGTGCCTGATCTTTAGCAGAACAGCTGGTCAAGTCAACAGTTATATCATATAGATCATAGACTGCAAGAACTTTCTGTTTTATAAAGAGAAACTGAGACAATTCTTTACAGTCTACCTGTTGCAAAAAGTTGGAGACCTCAGAAGAAATCTGAAGTGTTTTCCGAACCATGGAAAACATCACTGCCAGGACTTCACTCTTTAATTTATACACATCTGCACGGGGTCCTTTAACACACAGGTAGTGAGTGGATTCATTGTAAGAGAGTTCCATCTCTGGGCACTCTGTTCCTAGATGGTTCAGGAAACCACTATGGCACAAAAGAAAATACTTTCCTGGAGAAATGGCCACTTTTTCCTCCAGACTCTCCTGTTCCTTTCTAATTTTTTGCATGGTGTTTTCTATTAATTCCTTGGTTTTCAAGGTAATGTTTTGCACATCTTCTGATTTTCCTGCTAAAATCATCATCTCCTCAGTTGTATCAAACTCAATCAAAATCCTATCATCTTCTATATCTTGTTTGATGGTGTCCCACACTCCTGGCTCCACTTGGAGTGAGATAACTTCATATTTAGACCTGATGCCAGCTAGTGCTGTGGATGCATCTTTCTGCCAGGTCTTGATTTTTGATCTTGTTTGGCTGCCCAGCGTGGCTGCAGGTCTGACAGTAACTGTACTGTTGAGTTGGGACCATGTTAGCTCACAGTGACAATGCCTCATTTCATTGTTTATCTCCTCAATCAGATGCCCTTCTTTCTGAAAAAACTTGCATAAGAGTGGATCCAATGACTCTTTGAATGGTGCTGGGAGCTTCTCCTTACCATACAAGGCGGTGCCCAAAGAGATATAGTAGGGGAAGACTGATATTGGCATCTTATTGAAGTTATGCTTCTTGGCCATGATGGTTTCTAACACTTTCAAAGCAAAAGGAATAAAAATAACATCATCTTGATGGGATACATTTCAAATAAAAACAAATTAAGGCAACCCATTTTTGTTTTCTAGAGGAAAATAAATCCTAATGTTTGCACAATGTTGATGTGAAATTTTAAGGCAGCACTATTCCCAAGATGCTCATTTATAAATTGACATGTACTAACAGTGTACAGATAGACCTTATTTAAAGCAACAATTACCTTCTACCTGATTAATATGTTGATACATTTTAATTAATATGTTGATACATATTAATTAACTCCCATTATTCTCTTGTCCATATCTCAGGGATGCATTCCCACCATATGAAATAATGGATATGAATTTCTTCACAAACACAAGGTTGGTATTTGTCCAGTGTGAGGAATATATTGTTCCTCAAAGACAAATTCATTTGAGTAACATGTTATTTGTTCTATTTCATATAGTCATAGAATTTTAAGCTTCACAGTTGTCTTAGATTCTATTACTCATCTTAGAGCAGAACAATAATAACTCTTATATTAGACACTTTTGTATGTATGTTCCAATCCTGGGGCTTGAACTCAGGGTCTGAGCACTATCCTTGAGCTTTTGTACTCAAGGCTAGTGCTCTACCACTTGAGCCACATACTTCCAACATTTTTGGTCATTAATTGGAGATAAGAGTCTCACAGACTTTTCTGCCTAGGCTGGCTTTGAACCATGATCCTCCAATCTCAGCTTCTTGAGTAGCTAGGATTACAGGCATGAGCCATCAACACCCAGCCATCAGATACTTTTTGAAGTGCTTTTTATATATGAAGTTCATTTAATCCTTGAAACCTCCCTTTAAGGGAGAGACATTATTATTATCATCCCTATTTTTAAATAATAAGATGGAGGCTGGGAAGAATTAGATAACTTAAGTGAATATCTGAGTTAATATCCAGCATCTACCAGCCCCAAAACCTGTGATTTTCCATTATAGCAAAACAAAATCATTCTTAGTCATTTGAGAGCCCAGCCCAGAGACTATAATTCAGTAAAAACCCTTACCTCCTTCTGCCCATGATACAGTTACCTCTTGGTCATTGTACAGAGACCGATCCAATCCCCACCCCCCTCTTTCTATTCTTATTAGCCTCCTAGACATTCCCTATTTTCACTTAGTTGCCAGGCAGGTAAAAAAAAATAGGTAAACTCCAGTAATAACTTGGACTTCAACTTCATCCATGGTGGAAAGATGTTAAAATAATTTCATCATATTTGTTTTGTGATCAAGGACTAGTGCCAGGCTTGATAGAAAGATGAAAGCCTCCAAAGCCCAAAAATATAAGCCCAAAATCCCACCACAGTCCCATGGAGGATCTGTGCCAGTATTCACTAGCAGTTACTGAACTCTGCATTATTCCAGGTAGTCTGCAGGTTGGTTTCATCAAGTCATCACAACACTGCTCTCAGCAAATTACTACTGTGACACCCATTTTACAGATAAGAAACCCACAGGTTTGGTGGCTTAAAGCAACTTGTCAAAAATCACAACACGAAGCTAGACGCTGGTGGCTCATGCCTGTAATCCTAGCTACTTAAAGAGACTGAGATTTGGGGATTGTGGTTGCAAAGCCAGCCTGGGCAGGAAAGCCCGTGAGACTCTTATCTCCAATTAACCACCAGAAAACCGGAAGTGGCCTTGTGGCTCAAGTGGTAGAGCGCTAGCCTTGAGCTGAAGAGTTGAGGAACAGCACCCAGGCCCCCCAAAATTCACAGTCAGTAAGCACCAAAACTAGGATTCAAACTCAGGTTTGTCTGTTGTGATGACCATCTAAGATGTCATTTTAATATGCCTTATAGTCTCCATCCTGAGGTTATTTGAAACCATTCCTATTAGTTCCTGAGTAATGACACTTACAGAAAAGATGGAGCAGTAGCACTTTATAGAAACTGTATTATGCTACTGAGTATGTCTTCACCTAGACTTGGCTTAAATTAATTTGAGAATTTATGTGGATGGATAAACACAAATTGTCTTTTTAATATAGCACATCAAAAGCCCCAAGAAAGATACATGTTTTAGTCAGTTATATACAATCTCCTTTTCGCTTTTAAAAATTTGGCACTGATTCTCTAAAATTGTAATCACTGCCCTCATGAAGTATCATATCCCAAGTGAACAGATAATTAAAATCATTTTAAACAAGCAAAATGAGTGAGAATGTAACTAACTGCTAGGACCTGCTTAAATGGCCTAGATTATGCCAGATACCAAAAGCTATGAGATAGTACCTTTTCTGTCACAGAATTCAACCAGAGCAGAACTCTCATCTGGAAAACACTCAACACTGGCAACTCTTCCTCCTCCATTAAAAGGATTTTCAAAGAAAAGTTGCAACTGGTAGTCATCAACACCAGGGGGCAGGTTTTCAACCTTGACTGTTTTTGTCATTTCCAGAAGTCTTGGAGAAACCTGAAGTCTTTTAATTGAATGGTGCCTGGCACAATCATCAACAAATTTGATGGCATCTACAAAAGAAGAAAATTAGGATATTACGATTTGATATCTAAAGAACATAGAAGATTGTGGCCTGGTTATTAATCGAGTTAAAAGGAAGAAGCCAGCACTCCAGTTTGAGACGGGATTTTTACTACCTACTTGAGACTTGGCATGCATAAAACCTCCTGTCTCTGAATGATGTGTCTGTGAATGTGTCACATCATTACTGGCACTGAGCAGTGTTTCTCTAGTCATACTCCTCACCAGCCTACAATGGCATCTTGTAATTTCACTCCCCTCTCTCCAGTCCTTCAATGGTGCCATGCCTGCAGGTCAAAGCTCACACGCCTTCAACAGCTTACAGTGACCTTAGCGATTTCCAAGCATTACTTCAGTTCTTCCCTGCAAATTATTTTCCACATCACCGCAAAAATTAGCCATTGTTTGAAACCTCCCTTTTTTTCCCCTTCACCCTTGCATATGCCATTTTTGTGTCACAAATACCCTTCTCTAATGTTCTGTTATTGTTTTTGCTTTTGTTTTTTTTTTTGCTGTGCTAAGGAACACACTTGTACATGCTAGGGTAACCGCCATGCCCCCCTACCCCACCCCAAGTAAAATGGCAGCCCTTGTAATTTTTTTAAACTTTGTTTATGTTCATCCTTCATGAATCAGCCTACCTTTTCTAAATTAGTAAGAACTGATGGCGGGACCATAATACACTGCGCTACCATCTGTGTATGAATAAAATAATCTAGATATGAATAAAGTAAGTCTTTGCCAGATGGCCACCTAGGAGAGAAGGGGCCTTGAAAGAAACTACATTACCTCTTGTGGGATTGAAAAGGAAAAAAAAAATCATACCTCAAAGTCTTGAATCTGGGTTTTGAAGAGCAAAGAAGAATTTTTCAGAGGGATAAGCAATCAAAGCATGTCAGTCAGAGGTTACAGCAATGGCATGAAACATCTTACTTAGTGCAGTTTAAATACAATCAGCCAGTATGACTACAGTACAGACTTGACAAGTGTAACACTAATACCTTGTTTGGATCTCCTTTCTTCCCATTTCCACAGCTTCTCCTCTTGCTAGCTTGTTATCTATTTCCTCTTGTTATTTACTTCCATAGAAACTTCTTACCTGCTCCCAAACTGTGAGTTCCTCTAGAATATCTGCCCAGGAAGCTAGCAGATGCTATAATATAGATCTACACTGTCCCCCAGAGGCCCATGTACTAAATCCTTAATCCCCAGCTTGATGATATTAGGAGGAGGAAGAACCTTAAGTAGTGAAACCTAGTGGGAGGTTTTCTGGTCCCTGGGTGGGAGAAAGGATTGAGGATGACTTTGCCTCTTTCTTTCAGCCATTAGGCAGAGTATACTCCAAGTGGTAGCCTTGAGCAAAAATACCAAGGGAGAGAGCAAGGCCCTGAGTTCAAGCCCTAGCATGGTGCTCTCTCCCTCTCTCTCTCTCTCTCCTTCCATCTCTCTCTCTCCCCCTCTCTCTCCTTCTCTCTCTCTCTGGTAAAAAGGAGAAGAACAAAGAATATTGGCCAATGAAATGTCCCTTGAGCTTACCTTTATGCTGTGGAAAAGTAACCACGGCAACATCAAAGTCTCGGATAACTTCCATCTGAAAGTCATCACTGGAGAGGCCACTTATGTTCTCCACTAGTAAGGTCAATGTTGTGTCAGTCACATTTGCCTTAAGATTTTCAAGTGCCACCACACAGGAAATGTTTTCACATTCTCTTGGGATATCTTCCTGTTTTTCTGGTGTACTACAGAGAGAAAGTTTTGTGTCCAGCTCTTCTGACACATCTGCTTTGGGGGGAGACAAAGGAAGTTGTATTATATTTATCTGCCATAGTCTTAGCACAGTTAGTTAGACTAAGATATGAATGTTTTGTTTTTAGGTCCCTAATAGAAATAGCTTTCTGCTTTGGTAAGTTAAAAATATGTAAAGCTGCTTTATATTATATTATATTATATTATAATGTAAAGCAGGTGGCTCACCTGAGATCTGAGGATTGCAGTTCAAAGCCAGCCCAGGCAGGAAAGTCTATGAGACTCTTATCTCTAATTAACTACAAAAAGAACCCAGGAAGTGGAGCTGTGGTTCAAGTGCTAAGTGGTAGAGCACTACCTTGAGCACAAAAGCTCAGGAACAGCACCCAGGCCCTGAATTCAAGCCCCAGGGATAGTGTGTGTGTGTGTGTGTGTGTGTGTGTGTGTGTGTGTGTGTGTGTGTGTATGCATGTATGTGTATATATATATATAATATAGCATTTTTCTATTATCATTTGTATTTTAAGTTTAATTATATTATATTCTTTTCTGCTTTATCCCTCTGCCCAACTTGTCCTCCATAGCACTTGACATTTATTTCTATCACAGCATCCATTACAATGATAGAAATAAACTTTTCAAAAGCAAGACCCAGGCTTGTTCATCTTTGTGTTGCTGGCCCATGGTAGATACCTGAGACTCAGTTAATGATCACTGAATAGGAGAACTCCTGCACTCTGATGGAATGCAAGGACATCTAATGATGTGCACACATTTACATTGACTATAGTGTAAGGAGAAACAACATAACAGCACTGAATGAGACAGGTATGATCATGTGGAATAGGTACTGGGTTAGGGATGAGGCTGTATGCATTCAACCCCTGACTGCCACTCTTTTGCTATGTGTCCTTGTCTTAATATTAAATGAGAGCATTGGACTAAGTGAACTACATAGTAAGAGTCTTCCCAGAAACAGTTTTTCCCCCTCTAATACTGGGGTTGAACTCAGAACCTCATACATGCTAAACTGGCACTCTATCATTTGAACCACACCCCAGCCCCACTTTTTGCAGGCTAGAGTTAAATGGATATTTTTTTTGGCTACATAAAATCAAGTGATTTTTTTTTTTTTGCCCAGGCTGGCTTTGAACTTCAGTCCTTTAGATTTCAGCCTCCTCAATAGGTGGGATTATAGATGCAAACTATCAGATCCTGGACAAGCAATTATTTTATAACCTGTGACTATTAGAAGCTTCAACACCAAAGAAGCATGTCAAGAGTTTGAAAAACAGATCAAGGGGCTGGGCTTGTATAGAAAGGCCTCAGAGAACTGGATGTAGCTGTGAGGGCCTTGAAGGGTGCCCAGAATTAGGTACAGAAAATAGCAGTAAAGGATATTGTGGGCAATAATCACCAGACACTTTAGACAAAGGTAATGTGACTGATGTGTCTACAAAGGAGTGCTCTGGGGCAGATATATGAGCAACTAGTTCAGAAAAACAGGTCAGATCCAGAATGTGCTCTGAACTTCACCTTGCAGGTGAAGCTAGAGGTGAGACAGAGTATCTGTGAAAGGATGATGAAATATTTAGAAACAGCTCCCAGAAACAGAGACCACACTATGAGTTCCCTCCATGATAGACTTGAAAGTCACAGGAGGGCCTAGCCACAAGAGAAGGATGGATGTTAAGACTTTTTATAAACTGGTGACCAATGTCTATGAAATGTAAGAAGCTAGATGCCTTTAATTCCCAGAAGGTGAGAGGCAAACTGGCTGAGAACTTAAAAAAGAAACAGTAAGTCCTAAAGAAAACTTGTTTGATGAGCGAAAGGATACAAATGGCTTCAGTAGATTGGCTCTGACTACTCAATAGGAACATCCAAGAGACAAGAAATTTAAAAAGGAGTCTAGACTGGAGATTTGGATGAGGAAGTTCCAGATTTTCCCAACCCAAGTAACCAGTATTCGCTGCCCTTGGCCTTGATTCTTTTCCAAGACATTCCAGCTGCTGGTTTCCAATTTTCTGTCCAGCCCAACTAATCATAGCCTGTCGTTTCAGGTATGCCTAATACATGCCCACCCATGACGCAGCGGCCTCTGCTTCTTGATCTTTGAGACTTAGGACTCATTAGGCAACTCTTCTCCATTCATACACGACTCTGTTCTAAAAATGCCCATCCCAATCTAAGTCATTTCTAGAGTTTTAGCTTAGGTTCATTGTCAGAATTTAGTGTATGTACAGCAATAATTTGACAATAAAATTGTTAAAAGCACAAGAAACATCAATTTCATGGACTTTTAGATATTATTTAGATATTATTTTAACTTATTTCACATTTGTTTAATTAAATTCCTAAGTCTCAGAGAGGACTATCTAGTCCCTTTCTGCCAATGAACCTTTCATGGGAGATTTTAGACTAATTTTGAATGCATTTCCCTAAGATTTGGGTCCATATATCACTGTCTCACTCTTGTTTAGTTCATTCAGCATGGGTCATCATTTTACGCTCCGTAACAACATGCATATCCATGAAAACTAGTAGTTTATAAGTGTCACACCAATATGCAGCCACTATTTAAGTAACAGAATCCAGGACAGCTATCTAACTCCTGGCTGATTCCAATCATAGGTGAGGTAAGAAGAGAAGCTGCCTTTGGGGTCACTGCATCCACTTCTGCTGCTGACCATTATGGTTCTTCTTGCTATGGCTGCATAGGACATCTCTGTACACCAAGTGTTCACAAAGCAGTGCTGACAGATGCAGCCACACAGCATCTGTGGATGGACATGCCCTGTCCTTGTTTCTTTTCCTCTTTCTTTCCTTTTTTTTTTTTTTTGGCCTGGGGCTTGAACTCAGGGCTTGGGCACTATCCTTGAATTTCTTTTACTCAAGGCTAATGCTCTACCACTTGAACCAGTGCCACTTCCTGCTTTTTCTGAGTGGTTTATTGGAAATAAGTCTCACCGACTTTCCTGTCCTTCCTGCCTGGGCTGGCTTCAAATGGAGATCCTCAAATCTCAGCCTCCTGAGTAGCTAGGATTATAGCTGTGAGCCACCAGTGACTGGATCTGTTGTTGTTTCTTACTGGACACCTGGGCATAGATGGGCTCTACCATTAAGCTTCTTGCCACTTTCTAGAAATTTTTTTTTCCCTCTTCTCAACTGCAGACATCTCCCAGGTCCTAGAGGGACTTGAGCCTAAGTAACCTCATAGTGTCTGCTCTCTGACAAGCTTGCATAGATAGGTGTGAAGATGGTCCAGCCCCACACTGAGCAGACCCTGTGATGTGTAAAGATGGAAGAGAAGGACTATTCCCAGGTGATTTCTATAATGACTGCAAAACTGCTTAGTGAACATCAGAGCCGCTTCAACTTTAGTTTTACCTTTAACATCTTCATTTACCCGGGATTCCTAAAACCAAAACAATAAAGTAGCATTACTCTACTAGTAGTAATTACATTAAGAAAACATTCCTAAGACCAGACAGGAGTTGTATGGTAAATAGACATGATAATGGAATACTCCCGCATTGGGTTTCTTGAGTGCATCTGAGGTCATATGTCACGGAGCATCCATTGGTCATTGGTAAAAATGAGATGCAATGTAATTCCTAATTCACATTAAATGTTCAGTGCATGGGGTAATCCTGAATCAGACAAACAGCTGAGGTCATAATTTTCAGACTCAACAGTTATTATGTACTCACTATAACAGCAAGATTCATAGAAGTCATCTCATTAACCCTCACAGTAATCTAACAATCCATTTTTTAATTGGGGAAATAGCAGGTAGTATGGATGGCGGTCTTCTAAAAACAATGCAAGCTTCAGGCTATAAAGAGCCAGAGCTAGCATTTAAAATCCCAAACTAATATTATTGTAACTACTAAAATCAAAGGAAAAGTACTCTTCCTCCATTCTGTCATACCGCCTTAATACAGCTCCCATCTCCTCCATATTTCTCAGCCACTTTTCTCACTCTGGTTTCATCTACACTCCTCATTCCACCACATTTTCTTATTGAGATTCCCACATTTGGGAGCTTGGGACATCATCCGGATCCCTCTGAACCCTGGCTCCATCTGGCTTACCTTTGTTGGAATTTCCTTCTTAAAGACAGGGCCTTCATCCGGGGCAGTGGGCAACTGGACAGTGAGCTTGAATGTTCCTGTTCCTGGCAATTCCAACTCATGATTCTGTTTCTCCAGAACCTTCTGACGAACTGAAAAGTCAAGAAGAGAAAACAGTCAAGTGACATTCTTTATTTTATAATTATTCTATTATTTTTATGTTACTTCAAGTTCTCAAAAGAGGCTCTGTACAGTAAAAAAAAAAAAGAAGAAAAGTTTAGTAAGTGTGTAAGGATTAGAATTTCATTGTTACACATGCATTAACACTATAGTTTGGGTCTGTACTTTCCCGGCAGAGCCTATGTATTAAAGGTTTAGTTGCCAGCCTATGACACTTAATGGGAGGTAATGGAGCATTAAGAAGTATAACCTGGTGGGAGAAAATGAGGTAATGTGTGCTTTTTCAGGAGATATTGGGACCCAGCCCCTTCTCCCTTTTTTACATCTGGTCATGAGATAACGGCAGTCTCATGATGTATCTTGCCAAAAACCAACAGGTCAATTGACCATAAGTGCAAACCTCTAATATTGCTGAGTTAAAATGAACCTTTCTGTTAAGGCATTTTGTCATAGTATTGGAAAGGTGACTAACTCATGTAGCAAGTTCCTTAATAAGCATTATTTATGAAGCAAAAATCTATTTATTAATGAAGTTAATAAAGATTGCTGTTGTTTTATTAAAAATCAATGTTGGCTGCATTACATTGAAGACACATTAAAAAGAACTTGGTACAGGCCCTGACACTCAGTAGGTATTCAAAAAGCAGCAGAATCCATTCTACACGGAGATGAAATAATGAAAGCATCCCTCAGGGACAGCCAGGGCCTAGGACATGGCACGGTGAAAGCTATGTTTTAGGAAGGTGGCTAAGGAACCTAATCAGAAAGTCCAGTTTCTTAGTCTGTGATGATGAGGGCCTCATATCTGGCAGTAAAGGATGTATGAAAGAAGGGATGGAAAATATTTTGCAAAAATAAACACGTAGAGGATTAATATATCAAACATCAGGGATAGAGTATATGCCACGCCTACTCCGGTGGAGTCTGCTGAGCATGGAACACCTGCTATCAGATCTGAGAATGGGGCTTCAAAGAGGCCTACGTCCTGGAAAGTCTGGCAAGCCCCTGGGAAAGAGGTGTTCCTGTTCCTGTTTCTCTTTTCTTCGCTGTATAGGAGTGCCCATTAATCTTTTACTGCTCCTGCTGCTTATTCTACTTACTCATGCTCAACATTCTCTTATTCAGGGCTCTTTCTTGGAAGTGATGATGACTCCAACATCCGATGAGTGTCCTGAGAATATGACTAACTCACCAGAGTTAAGTGCTACCCTGAAAGCCCCTCTTATGGAGGCTATTAGACAAGTCATAAGTAAATTTAAAAGTATTGGGGGGTTCATGACGTCACTTCAGCAGAAGGAATTGTTTGTAAGAGATTTACAAGAAGCTGTAGACACGGCTAGAGCAGAAAGAGTGTATGGCTATTGGGGACTTCCCTTTAATCCTGAAGCATATACAATAGACCCATATGGATATCCTGTAGATAAGAAAGATGTAGACGGATATTTAGACCAAAAGCTAAATAAGATTCCTAAAAGGTTGGTAGATGGAAGGTGGCAATGGCTTATCAGAGGAAAATGGTGGGATCCTCCATTATCTAGGGGACCCCAAGGACTTCCCCCAGATCCATAGCCTGTTACAGATGTGTATGATAAGGATGGCAACTGTTGGGTAAACTACTTAGGAGAAAGAACTTCCTATTACTCTCTTCCATTTACTGAGAGACTTGCTAGATCTAGGCCTCCTTGGTGCTTACTATCAAAAAAGAAGGAACAAGGAAGATCTTATGAGATAGTTAAGGCCTTTATGGAGAAGAGTAAACGATTATGTGAAAGGGTTACAGTGAAGACACTATGAGCCTGAATTTGATATATGGCCAGATTTAACTAAGTATACTGAATATCATGATTTTTGGCCACAAATTGGGGACCCTCTAAAAATGGCAAAGAAGCACAATTGCTTAGAAAAGATTTGAACCGCATAAAGTGCAAAACTAAACAAAAGTAACAATAAAGTACTAGAGTTCATGCCTTTCTGTCCAGCACCTTGCCCATATGCTCTGGTTAATGGTTAATAGGTGATAAGCATCTCGAAACCAATTGTATTTCTTAAAAATATTTGCAATATCTAGTATATGTATGAGTCAAGCGAAAAAGGTCAGATAATGTGATGTTAGGAAAATGAACCCTTAGATATGTAATTTAATGTTTTCCTTTCATGCATTTGTTTCTAACGCATTTATAAGATTATCTCTTTGTAGCTTTGTATGCCCCTCCCCCACAGTATAACCCCTGCTTTCCCTATATTTGATGTCAGTATAACTTGTAAAGGAGATGGGGAAAAACAAGTCGTTTAAGGATACAGGTGGACCTGTTGCAACAATGAGAAGTACAAGATGTCATGTCGAAAACAAGCTTTACAACGTCGGTGCAGGGGTGGTGGTGGAAGGAGGTCGGGGGGTGGGGGGGTGGAGGATTGGGTGGGGGGTGGGGGGAGGGAGGCTGGGAAGGGATGTGAAGGGTAAACAAAGGAGGAGGCTGCAATGCTTGATAAGAAATGTACGCATTAACCTGCCCATGTAATTGTAACCCCTCTGTACAGTGTGTTCACAAAAAAATAAAAATTAAAAAAAAGAAAGATCTAAAAAAAAAATAGAGGTAAAGCCTGGAACATAGCTCGTCAACCAAAAACAAGATCAGGCGACCAGCTGGTGACCACCCAAGAACGAAGCCTTGCAGCAAGATTGTGTAACCTTTTGCCCTTTCTCATGGAGACCTTTTCCTATAAAAGCTTGTCATCCTCTGCAATAAAACGCACTCAGCATTCACTCCTCTTCTGTGTGAGTTGTCTGTTTGCCATCTCCCCACCTGTTCCAGTTACCCCCAATAGGTGTCCTCCCTCGTCCCGACAGAGCCGGTCCGCGGCAAGTATAAAAACTGAAAGTGGAAGTGGACACGTGTGAGTCTAGATGTGACTTTAACCCTGCCAAGAACCAGCTGAATGGCTGTAAGGAAATACAGCTTAACCTCTGTGGAATTTTCATATCCCTGCTTAGCATTTTGTCTGTGAATGCCTTTGGCAATGCCCTCAAATGCAATGCAGATGTAAGCTGGGATGATCAGAAGGATTAGCTAGAAAAGGGAAATTCCATGAAAACATGGAAAGGAAGTTTTGTTAAGGAGAGGGTGTGGTCAACAGTAAGATGGCTCTGAGGTCTGGCAGAAAGGAATTTGGGGGGCCCTGCTATTTGTGGCTCTGGCTATGACATGAATGCTGGGTTACTATGTTATATTCTGATGCAAAGGGTCGGAGAAGCTGAGTCTTTCTTTCTTTCTCCCCTCACCCTTACTTTTTGTTGTGATAATACTGGGCTTGAACTCAAGGCCCCATGCTCTCACTTGGCTTTTTCGAACATACTTCTACTTCAGGCTTGTTGCTGGTTATTTGGACATAAAAATCCCACAGACTTTTCTGCCTGGACTATCTCTGAATGGTGATCCTCAGATCTCAGCCTCGTGAGTAGCTAGAAATACAGGTGTGAGCCACTGGTGCCTGGCTCAACGTCTTAAAGGGAGGCGTGATGGATTTCCCACCTCAGCCAACCATAAAAGAATGGACCTCAATGCTCATTTGGAAACAAGCATTAGAACTGACCTGAGAAAGAATGCTAGCCTCCAACTCCACTCTTTAAGGGACAGGACGTGGATTCTATCCAGACTGGAGGACTGACTACTGAGAGTGACTTCTGAAAGCTGAGAGCAATCTGTAATCCAGTTTATCTGATGTCATCTCTGTTATATAGCTACCTTTGTTCCTGGACTTTGTTTTTAAAGTCCATCCAGGCATATTCCTATGCCAGCTGCTTTTCAGATTGTGTGCAATACGTATGCACATAGGTATTTCAGGGGCTGAATGGTAGTATGATCAGTAATGTGATCCTCAATAAGGACAGGAGTTTGGGAGGAAGAAGAGTGGGAAGTCTCATGTCCAGCTCCCCTCACTGACAAGGACAGTATCCTTCCTGAACCAAGCTCAGAGCATCTACATGTAATTTTATCTAAGAAGACACGTTCTTGCATCCTTGGGAAAGTTCAAGCTCTGATTTATGACAAGCAATTTTGATAACATGTTCAAACTAGGGTTTAAAAGTTACAGGCAGTCTGTGCCCCCAGCATGAGAGCTGCTCTTAAGGACAGTGGGATTTTAGAGAAGAAAGAACCCACTAAGGGCCAAGGGGAAGCTGACAGCTGGAATCAAAGTAGGAGACCTTCTAGGAAAAGGGAAAGCTGGAGGGAAATGGCATTCCATGGTGGAATTAATCCTTGGAGAGAACTGTTCTTAGTCTTCTATAAGAAGGGCCAAGCAGGTCTCTTGTCCCTTTCTGCCTCTCCTGCTAACCTGGCTGCATCCTTCCCTTTCTCCTTCAATTTCCCCTTCTAGGGTCCCTGTTGGGGCATTGTATCTCTCCAAACTGCAAGGCCCCAAAGGCTCCTTGCCTCTCCTCAAGTCCAAAGGCAGGAAGATGACTGTTGTCTGCATCCTGAGGACCACTGGGGGTTGCCACCAGGCTAAGAAATCCCAGGGGGGAGGTGACATTCTGGGAGTCATAGATTTGGAGTTCCCACAAGAGACCTGAGCAAGCCCATAACAGGTGGCCCTTGGCCCACTTTGGAAGAGGAAACTGGTGGGGAGCACGGGGATTCTTACTTGCTCAGCTACTGGCTAGGAGGAACTTGGCCCTGAGATTGAAACACCCCAATTCACATCACCTCAGAATGCCAGCGGTGCTCCACATGTGTGGACGTCCGTGAGACTGAGCAGGGGTGACAGTGGGGAAGGGGTGTACATAGCAGCCTTCTCCCCTCCACTAGTCAAGGCAAACTGGGTGAGGGGCCTCAGTCTCCACCCAAGGGACCTCAGAACCCTGGGAATCTCCATAATCCAGGAGGAATCCCAGCAACTCCCAGTAAATCCCAGTGAGTTTCTTAATCCTCTCCCACCCCAAATGACAAACAACAGGAACAGGGAAAGACAGCCGAGAAGACAGCGAGGAAGGTTGATGGACTCAGGAATCTCAGCTCCCAGTGGATTCACAGCACCTAGGGTGAGCTCTGAATCATTCATCTCCACTCTCCAGGGGCTACTTCACCTCCTGCGACTGCCAATTGACCGGTGCATCCCTCCTGTACCCCCATCCCTGGCCAGTTCTCCCAGCAGGAGGAGCCAGCGCCCCCCTCCGTCCCCCAACCTTTCCTCTGCGCCCCTCACCATCATCTGGGAAGAAGAGCACCAAGAAACGCTGTGGGTTCCCGGGCTCCTGGCGGACCTCACACTCTCCCCCTCCGGATCTCTTCGGGCTCTGGAAGTACTTCTGCAGCTTGACAGTTAAGTTCTTGGGGGGATGGGGACCCCAGGACCCCTCCACCAACAGCGGGAAGGGGCCCACGCCAGCCATCCTCGGCTGGGCTCCTGTGGTGACTGAAGAAAGCTCACTTTGCCTCTTTCGCTTTCGTTTCCAGGAAACTCCTTTAGTTCTTCACTTATGTCCAGCTGCTCTAGGACAGGAATAGTAGCTCTGCCCTCCTAAACCCATATCCCAGCCTTTCCCCCAAGTTGCCCTTTGGGGCTGGCTGTTAGGATCAGCTGTTCTCAGTCCCTAAGCTGAGCCATCACCTGCCAAGCGACTGAGATACGTTTTTCACAAATACACAGTTCTATATTTTTTTTAATTTTTGGAATCAGTCCCACCTTTGACAAGAAAGTGGCTCATCAGCTGTGATTTTTCTTAGGACTTTTGCTGCCCCTCTGGGGAAGACCATCAACAATCAACAGATGATCTGGATCTGGAATTTTCCTTCAGTGCTTCCTTCAGTCTTTCCTTTGAGTTATGTTTCATGACCAGAGACTACTGCCTCCAAAGATGGTAGAAATGATACACTGCCTATTTTTCCAAAAGTTTCTTGGTAGAACGGAGATACATTCAATAGAGGACCTTCACCACCGCCCACAGCTGGGGGAAACAGGAGTTAGAGCCATGGAATAAAAGCTCTGGGAGGAAGTGGTGCTGTGGCTCAAGCGGTAGAGTGCTTGCCTTGAGCTGAAGAGCATACGGACAGCACTCAGGCCCAGAGTTCAAGCCCCACGACCAACCAAAAAAAGAAAAAGAAAAGGAAAAAAGAAAAAAAAAAGCTCTGGGAAAGGAAAACACAGATCTTCCTGGGATGAATGAGAACAAGGAAGGGATCCCCAAAATGTAGAATATGGGGAAATGGGCTGTGAATGTCTCTTGAAGCCTAGAGATGCCATAGAGGGCTGGGAAGCAGGGAAATGGTTATGTGACTTGCTTGCTCAGGATTAATCTGGCTGCTGGCAGTAGAGTCAGCCAAGTGACTGCCTAAATACCCCAGGCCAATGGAGGCTGCCTGAGACCAGAGTCCTGGCAGAGGAGAATGGAGAAGTGTGGGCTCTAAATGGTAGGGAAGGCAGGCTTACTGAAACCAATAGAGCCCCGACAGATGGGAAAGCTGAAGATGACCCCATCTTCACCCATGTGTAGACCAAGCCAAGTGGCCCAAGAATCAATGTATTAAAATGGGTGGAGGGTAGGGTTGCAGGAGTGGGGAGAGAAAGAGGCTGGGGATCTGTATATCCTCCACCCATGAGAGAGTGTTTCTAGTTACAGGGAAGCCTTATGCTTCCTTCCAGCATCGGGGTACCTGGAGTCAGAACACCGTCTATTGACCAGCTGGGACAACGGCAGCCCTGTCGGCTGGGGAGAAGAAAAGCAAGGCAGGGGCCTGAGAACTAGAAGAGGGAAGGAAGTAGAGGCAGCAAGAGTTGCCAGATCTTTCTAGAAGTGTGGCTGTGGAGGGGGAAAAAGGAGCTAGGCAGCACTTGGGAGGATCCGAGTTGTCACTCGTGTTTCCTTGTTTTTAGCACAGAAAGTGTTCAGCATTGGTGCATTTTGATGGAAAGAAAGGAGAATGGAAGAAACTGGTAGTGGGAGAAGGTGAGAAGGCTTCCTTCTGGCATCAGCCTTAGGAGCAAGACACTCCCCAGCAGCCAGGTAGAGATAGAACACAGGAGTAAGGCTTTGTGAATGAGGCTGGTGGGCGTGTCCTGGAGTTCTCACCCCACAGCTTCTTGTTCGCTGTTGAAGAAGGATGTGAGGTTTTTTGTTTTAGAATCTACCAAAGTCAGAACTTCTTTCTACTATAGGTATGGGCCTGCATTTTACATCGTAACCATAATGAAGCTGAATTTCAGGATAGAGAGAACCAGAGATGGACCCCCCCCAAAAAAAAGTGTTTCCTGTGCTTTTATTCTTCATCTATAATAAAGCTCAACCGTATCTAGATATTTTCCTCCTGCCTTTGGCATTCTACTTGCAGATGGTGCTCATGATCTGATCCAAACTCCTATGGACCCCAGGAGGGCAAGTGTAGCGGACACAGAGTTTAGGTTGTAGTCCTCAACCAAACATGGTGACCATCTCTGTCTTACCTCAAGCCATAAGGAAAATCAGCAATCTCATTCCCCCGACTCGCCAAGCACTTGGAGACTGAAGGAGAAAATGGTTTCTCTTCCTCACATCCTCAATTGATAAGAAATTGAAGTAGGAATACTAGGTTTAACCAGTGCCATGTTGGCCATATGGTGGATAGGGAATTGGATTTAACTGGCGCCATCTTGTCTTCATGGTGGAGGAAGGTGAAGACCCACCTCCCAGGTAATGGAAGATTGGTTGCTGGACCTGTCAGTCCTGTGCTTTTAACTCAGGAGACTCTTGAGTTTCCTGTGACCCCGCCCCCTGATGCTGACCCTATTTAGTCTTGGACCAGCTCAGATGCCATTAGGCGTGCCTTGTGTGCTGTGTCTCCTGTCTCCTGGCTCTCCTCCTGTCACCATGGCATCCCACTTCCACTTCCCGGTGGAGTTGATCTGGTTAGTTAGTATTGTTTTTCTGCTCTTTCTTTCCTATCCTGCTCTCACAACTCAGTTTTCTGACAGTATTAAGTGTAGTTGAGGGGCTGCTGGTCTTGGTGATAGGAGTCCATCTTCAGTTACCAGCTTTCCAATAACTACTCCCAATTCTACCTTCTCTGTTTCTTGTGACCGAGATTCCTTACAACAAAATAAAGTCAGAGTAAATGCTTCATTTAAAGTAGAAGTTTTTGCTGGATTTCTTTCGAGGATTGCTTTATCAGTAGTATAAGTTTGTGACTCAAAGTCTGCTTATCACTCCTTGACAGAGCATCCTTGCAGCATAATAGGTTGGCGGGGGGACCATAAAGACTCAGACTTTTCTGTTGATCATGGTGAAACTCTGGTGGGGTTTTATCCTACAAGCTCCCCATGGCGTTCCTCTGAGGCTATTGTGAGGCCTGCATTGCAGCCTCTGCCCAATTTGACTTCCTCTCTCTCCCTTCCACAGGTGCTCATCCCAAGGAAAGTTTCAGCTCAACATCCTGCACGCTGCATATCATGTGATAAGCCAGTCCCTACAGAAGCTGACTTGTAGTGTTCATGGATGTTACCTTTTAACTCCATGGGATGAGGGCTGGTTACTGACTAGGAACAAGTGCTGTCTGCTCAATCTGTATCTTTCCCAGTCCAGCCATGCATACTTCCTTGAATAAATCATCAGTGCCCTTCCTCAAACTGTCTCAAGTTCAGGGTATTTGCATTTTTAAAAGATTTATTATCAGTGAGAAAGTACATTTTAAAAATCTTTGCTCTGTGGAAGAGATTTGGAAAGTCTGACAGATGTTTCCTGCCTGGGATGGCAATCCTCATATTTCAGCCTCTTGAGTTGGTAGGACTGTAGGAATGAGATACCTATACCTGGCCGGTGAGCGACTGGGGTGTAAGTTCAGTCTTCTCCATATAAAATACGCAATTCTCCCAACCCACTTGTTAAAGACTATCATTTCTCCAATGATATTTTTGGCATCTTAGTAACAAAAAAAAGATGTCTCTAGCTGTGTAACTTTATTTCCAGATCATGTATTCTATTCCACTGGTCAACATGTCTGTTTTGTGCCACTCCCTTGCTGTTTTCCTTACTATAGAGCTGTATTATAATTTGAAGTTAGGTCTTAGTATACCTCCACTGTCTTAATAGGCTTAGTGAATCTTTTGAAATATATATTCCAAAATTAGAAAATCTAGAAGAAATGAATATATTTCTAGATGCCTATGACCTATCAAACTTGAAACAAGAAGATACAAATAACAGAGCAAAGAAACTGAAGCAAGAATGAAAAGCTCAGGAATGTATAGATTTACTGCTGAATTCTACCTGATTTTTAAGGAACTGACTCAATGTGTCTCAAAATAGTTCACAAAATACAAAGGAAAACACTTCCAAACATAATCTGTAAAGGGAGTATTTCCAGATACTGAAATGGATTGAGGACATAAAAAAGGGGAAAACTATAGGTCAATTTCCTTGATGAACACAAACACAAATAAAATGCTTCAATGGGAAATGAAAATTATCATACACTACTTGCAAACTATATTTGACAATACATTATAATGCTCATATGCCAGATCAAGTTGACAATTTTTTTTTGCTTTTTCCCCACTATCCTCCCCATATGAAGAATTCAAGAATGTCTTTGTAGCTCCCAGAAGATTCTTAGAGCCAATTAGTTATGGACTTGAACCTCCAAAATAATAAGATAAAATAAACCTTTTATCTTTATAAGTTTATTTATCTCAGGTATTTGTTATTGAACCCTCAAAACAGACAGACCAACACAAGCATCAAACATAAAATAAAGAAGAGAGGTGGATGAAACAGGTTTGGGACCTATCTCTGGCTGCCTCTGTGACTCGCGTCACTTTCTCTGCCTTCAAAAAGACTCAGCATTGACTTCGCTAGGCCTGAGACTAAGACCCATGGCATCTTCCTCACTCGGTGTTAGATCCTTGAGAAGCTGCAACCTAGTTCCAATGGTTGTCAAGGAAACCAAAGCATCCTTCCTCTGATCATACCTTTCCAGAACACTAAAGACCAGTTTCCCAATATTCTTTTCTAAAGGACATGTACTGTTACTTTGGACTTAAATAACCACCTGAGGAAACTGAAATATCCTGGAGACCATGCAGCTTAAGAAAAGAGAAGAGAAACAAACACACAGCATGAGGATTACTGGAAGTCAGACTTTGATTGCTAAGAAGTGAAACAGCTGGCACTGGAGAAAACTAGGAGAGACCCAGCTTTCTTCCCGTGGCGGGTTTTCTCATAGGGACAGTAATGGGCTCAATTTCTTTATAATAAGAATTCCTTAACTCAAGAGTCAAAGCAGACACCCTGAAAACATTGAAGGACAGAATAGGAGAAACCTGTTTTCCTTGGCACAGGCTGAAAACTTTTCTTAATAGAGACCCAGAAACACAACAAATCAAAGAAAGGTTGGACAAATGGGATTGCATGAAGCTGCAGAGCTTTTGCATGGCAAAGGAGATAGCTAGCAAGATCAATAGAAAGCCCACAGATTGGGAGAAGATCACTAGCTATACAACAGACAAGGGTCTCATATCTAAAATATACCTAGAACTCAAAAAATTAAAACCCCCAACAACAAATCCTCAAAGAAACTACTGCCCGATAAATAAGCGGGCTAGAGACTTAAAGAGAAACTTCTCTGAAGAGGAAATAAGAATGGGCAATAGACACATGAAGAAATGCTCAACTTCTCTAACCATAAAAGAAATGCAAATCAAGACAACATTGAGGTTCCACCTCACCCCAGTAAGAATGGCTATAATCAAGAACTCTAATAACAATAGATGCTGGAGGGGATGTGGACAGAAGGGAACCCTACTGCATTGTTGGTGGGAGTGTAAACTTGTTCAACCACTTTGGAAAGTAGTATGGAGGTTCCTCAAAAAACTCCACATAGATCTTCTCTATGACCCAGCAATCCCATTTTTGGGCATTTATCCAAATGATCACAAACAAGACCTTACTAAAGCTACCAGCATAACTACATTTATTGCAGCATTATTTACCATAGTTAAGATATAGAACCAACCCAGATGCCCCTCAGTAGATGAGTGGATCAAGAAAATGTGGTATATATACACAATGGAATTCTATGCCTCCATCAGAAAGAATGACATCGCCCCATTTGTTAGGAAATGGAAAGACTTGGAAAAAATTATATTCAGTGAAGTAAGCCAGGCCCAAAGAAACATAGGTCCCATGGTTTCCTTTATTTGCAATAAAGGACAAGCAGAAAAGCTCAGATAAGATGATGTTAAGCTAAATGAACCCCAAGATAGGGACACAGTGGTTTTTTCTTCCTTGCTATTGTTTCTAACATATTTATAAGGTACCATGTGATTTTTTTTGTTGCTTTGTATGTCCCTCCCCCATGGTATAACTCCTGTTTTCACTGTATTTGATGTTGGTATAATTTGGGGAGGGGAAGGGAAAAAACAAAATGTTTAAATAGGGATACAGATTGACCCATTGCAACAATGAGATGTACAAAACACCATGTTGAAAATGAACTTTACAATTTAGTCAGGGGGAGGGGGGAGAGGGGGAGGATGTAATTGAGGAGATGGGAGGGGTGGGATGGTAAGGGAAAAACAAAGGAGGAGGCAATGATGCTGGATAAGAAATGTACTCATTACCTTGCTCATGTAACTGTAACCCCTCTGTACAGTATTTTCACAATAAAAAACTTATTTAAAAATACATTGTTGAATATTTTAATTTGATGTTCAAAGTACCCTTTCTTCTTTAATCCTCTCAATTCCTAAAACAAGCCAATGAGGTAAATCTTCATTTTACAGATGAAACCAAACATTGAGACATAAGGTCAATGGTCCAAGAATGGACAAAGACTGCAGCCTTCTCCAGAGACATAAAACCATGCGTTCTCTACTGTCCAAGAAGAATAATTTCTATATGTATTAGACAAATTTCTCAAAAAGGTTAAAAAACAATAAAGGTATAAATCATAGACAAAATTGTGGCAAAATACTTCTAGCATATACATAAATAATTTTATGAAATCAGAATTGTTAGCCCAATGAGCTCCCTTCCCATAGTTTAGCATGCTCCTTCCCCGCTTCCACAGCTTGGCATGCTCCCCTCCTAGGTAACACTAAGTCCATTTAGTAAAGACAGTCAATAATCGGCCTCCTTTGCCCTGAGATGGCACTCCTCTGGGGCAGCTACTACCATATAAGTCAGCAAGAGCCCCTTAGAGTGACCTTCAGGTCTGGGCAGCTGCAGAGCCCCTTATCACTACTTGGGCAGCAGCCATAAATCCTGATCCACTGTGATGAAGCCCCTGGCCCTCATGTCCACACCAGTGTGTCCACCTCCTAACCCCTTCTAGCCCCTCCTAAACTTCAGTAGGTTATATAGGTCACTTCAGAAATAGTCAGCGCTTCTCACTCCTCCCTTGTAAGAAGGGGTCTTGCCAGTCCCTTTTTTGGTAATAAACCTTTTCTTTGGTTTTTTGTACCTGGATGTCTGTGTGTTTTCCTGGCAAAATCTAAAATAAATCTAATAAGAATAACCAAATATTAAATTTGTCTTCCAAATATGGTTTCCTGGTCTACTTGTAGAACTCAAGTGTTTTGTCTCATATGTTTCCTGAAATGTTTTGATTTTTCACAATCTGTTATGGGTGTAGAGGTATGTTCAGTATAATCTACATCATAGTTATCTGTCCTTCCCATTCTACCACTCCAGACACTGGTAAGAAAACTTCTAGATCAACAACAAGAAGTCCTAAAATCTTATGGGTGATGCTTTTGTGATCTAAGAGAATAAGGAATTTGTTATTTGTGGAAGACCTTGTCATGAAGAGGTCTTAAATTCTTTTTAGTAAAGAATTGAAGTCTGGTAAGTGGCCAGACTTGCACCCAACTATGGCCAACTCTGTACTTTTCAAAAGCTCTATTCTTGGAGCATCAGTTTAGCATGTTTCTGCAGTTAGACAAGTTGTATGTAATTTGTTGATAACAAATTTAAATACTACAATTTTCACCAAATTACACAATAAATTTTAGCATAAAACTGAAGACTCTGGTGGTAAGTGGATTATTTTCATTTGTTAAGTTTAACATTGTCATTACAACCTTAGATGATGAACTTCCTGTTTGGATTATGTTGTAGGAAAGATGCTGCCCTACCTTTACTGATATAATAAGGCCCAGACTTAACGTTTGTTTATTGTTTTCTCTGCTTAAAGTCAGTTTGTGTCCTTATTAGATTAATTTTTTTTTGGGTCCGGTCGTGGGGCCTGAACTCTGGGCCTGGGTGCTGTCCCTCAGCTCTTCAGCTCAAGGCTAGCGCTCTATCACTTGAGTCACAGTGCCACTTCTGGCTTTTTTTTTTTTTTTTTTGCTTATGTGGTGCTGAGGAATAGAACCCAGGGCCTCATGCATGCAAGGCAAGTGCTCTACCACTGAGCCAACTTCCCAGCTATTGGGTTAAATTTATCACCTTTCAAGCAACATACTCTGTGGCATGGAGGAATAAACATTTCTCCCTCACTTAGAACTCTAAAAGTTCTTGAGCACATGAAAATTGTCAGAGCTGTTTAAGACACTGTCTTTTTGGAACAGAATGCTTTGAAGAAGGCAAAAAAAAGAAGGAAGAAGTAGATTCTGCCAGCTCCACCCTGTTGGGAGCCTCCAGTGCTCAGGAATCCAATGTAGCCCTCCAATGTGCAACATGTTCTCCCTCCCCAGACAGCCTCCTGAGGCCTTTCCAGCTTCACAGAGGAGGGTTCTTTATGACTGCCTGATGCATAGTCAGTGCATTGAATGGATATTTCATGAACTACCTTCTGTATATAAGTTCCACAGCATTTAATAATTTAGAAAATACTTAAAATATCTATTTCTGTGGTTCAATCTTACCCATTTCATTTAAAATTCACTGCTACATAAAAATACCTTAGTATAAGCATACATGTGTGTAAGTTGTAAGTAGACATATGTAAGGAGAACATGCTCAAAAGTGTGATATCAATGGGTGTGACCATTTTGGAGGAAATCTAGGAAAAAGGGGTTGAGTTTCATTTCTGAGTGTGCATAATATACAGAAAAGTTAAAGGAAGGGAGATATAAATGCTAACAGTAATTTTTTTAAAGTAGAGAGCCTTAAAACTTATTAAATTGTAGTAGTAAAATTTTAGTAGCTCAGATTTTTTTGTAGTACTAGAGTTTTAACTATCAAGAAAGCCCTGCTTCATTATTCTAGGCTACAACTACCACATAAAGTATAGTTTTGTGTCTAAAGTACAACAGCTTCCTTTCTTTTCTCCTATCTGATGCCACTGAGCTTTTTTTGGAGCATTCGGCCAACTTTGTACAAAAGAGCCCAAGTAAGTTGTTATGAAGAAAAGCTGTACAGTCTGACCAGGCATTGCTTAAATGAAGACTTTCCCTATTGTGTCCAAATGAAACAGTCCACATAGATCTTACAGACTTCGAACATGACTCATAATTCATCTTTAAGATTTAAACACAGATACCTATTTATTATCACCCTGTCTAACATCCACTAGATTTAATACTCCAATTCTCTGTGAGCTGTTTCCTTATTTACTCAAGAATCCTGACATAACAAGCCAGTGGCCATTTTCTCTGGTTCTTATTATTTAAGAGCACTGGACATATTTCCATATTTATAACTTACCTGGGGACTTTCTATAATGCTAAAGTCCACTTGGCTTGATGGCAAATGAAAGAGGAAGTGCAGTTAAATTATACTATCCTCCCATGGCCCAAGGTCTCACTCAGTCACTGACAGGAATTGGCATAAAACTCCCTGATCTTCTGGAAACATTCATGATGACTCATCTAAGTGAGATTAAGTAATAATTAATTGGCGACATGCCATGACAGTGTCTTTTTGTGTGTGTGTGTGTGTGCCAGTCTTAGGTCTTGAACTCAGGGCCTGGGCACTAACCCTGACCTTCTTTTGATCAAGGCTAGCCAGTGCCACTTCTGGCTTTTTCTGTTTATGTGGTGCTGAGGAATTGAACCCAGGGCTTCATTCGTGCTATGTAAGCACTCTACCACTAAGCCACATTCCCAGCCTGGCAATGTCCTTTAACTTACCTATTTGAAATACTTGCACTTGAATCCCATCTAAAGGTCTTATGAGAAAACCCAAATGAAGGCACCTCTCTGAGTACTACCTCAAAGCATTTGCATTTTAATTAATTTTGTAAATTATAGAATTTAAGGATGTAAAAGTTTGCCCCAAATCATCCAGCAGAGAAACTTCATCTTTCTGAAAATGGAACCCTCCTTTCGAGGGAAGGATGTCACTTGCTTAAAGTGAACAACTACTTAGTAGAGGAGACAACACTTGAATCTGGTTTCCTCTCTGTATGGAATCTGAGGGGAAATACCTGATGGTAGTCTCCACAAGTGTGAGGAAGTACAAACATGACCCATGTTACTTCTCCTGTAACTATAACAGACCTTACTAGTAGGTGTTACTACAACAAACTCAGATAGCTTGAGAGTCTTTACATTAACCCCATGTAAAATCTATCATTTGGTTAGAAGTAACTCATGAACCAAAAGCCTAATCTATTTCAAAGGTTCTGAATTTCCTTTGCTTAGAATAGCCAAGGGATATTTTATTATCCGCTCCCTGTAACAAATAGAAAACTCCTGAAGGAGTGAGAATCTTTTCACTTGCTAAGAAATTTCATCTTCCCTTCATAGAAGGAGGAACAAGGGGGAACAAGGAAATTCTTAGGTAGTGAGATTATTCAATAAGACATTGTTGTAGTAGACATGTAGCAGTGTGCATTTGTTTTAAGTGAATTGAGCAATATACAGCACAACACATATACTGCAATGTAAGCTATGCTTTTAGTTAAAAAGATGCACCAGTATTAGTTCATAATTCATATCAATACCATGTAGATGGAAAAAGTTAGTAATAGGGGAATAGAGAATGGATACTTTGGGAAATTTCTATCTACTGCTTTAAAACCAAAGTCATCTCACTAGAAGATAATAATAAACCTAAAAACTATAACATTAGAAGCATAACAATTAGAAGATACAAACATTAATTTAAAACAAACCACTTAGGACATTGAGTTTAGTTTTAGATATCACAATTGTGAAAAGTAAATCTGTTTATTAAAGGGAAACTGAGGCTGTGAAAGGACTCAAAACTATGTCACACAAGAAGAACAGAGACTAATAGGGAGAACTAGAAAAGAATATATTTGGGCTTAACATTAATGGTAGTTGTCCTGTAACACTTGAAGGTCTGCTGTACAAAAGATCTGTTCTGCAACACTACAAGGAAGAGCAACGACTAATAGGGAGAACTAGAAAAGAATGTTTGGGCTTAACATTAAGTCAAAATTTAAATAGGATAAATATAGCCAGTGTGGGAGACAGAGTTCTCAGGCAAGTGGAAGATAGACTACCATTTGGTGGGCTGATTTTGCATCTAACATTTGTTTTTGCTTCTCTTCCATCAGATCTCTTTTCATTGAATTTATTAACCTATTTTCGAATATATATTGCTGGTAAAATTCACTTATCAAAATGCCTTTCTGTCAGAGGTGATAACAGTGCAACGATGGAAGATACAGAAATAGTTGAACATTATCAGTAATGGTGCTTTATATCGATTGAGACATATAGCTGTTTCAAGCACAACTAATATTTGTTATTTCTTATCAACTCAATAGCTTATATTTCCCATTTAGTCCTATTTTAATAATTGTAATAGCTTTGTTTATCTAATACCTGCTATGTGTCAAGCATTTTACAAATAGGATCTCACTTTAGGTAATCCTCACCATGAGCCTATGAAGTAGTTTGTATATAATTTTTAGTATTTATGTATTTATTTATTCATGATTTAATGGTGGGTTACAGTTACAAAAGTTAGGTAATGAGTACATTTCTTTTTGAATAGTGCAACATCTTCCCTCTCTTTCTTTTTATTGTGAAAATACCGTACAGAGGGGTTACAATTACATGGGCAAGGTAATGAGTACATTTCTTACCAAGCATTGTTGCCTCTTCCTTTGTTTCCCCTTCCCATCCCTTCCAATCTCCCCCCCCCCCGCCACCTGTGGCCCCTACCTAGGGTTATACCATGGGGGAGGGACATACAAAGCAACAAAGGAATATCTTATAAATATGTTAGAAACAATAGCAAGAAAGGAAAAAACGTTTGAGTTTTTATCTTAGGGTTCATTTCACCTAACATCAACTTGTCTGACCTTTTCTGCTTGTCTCAGACATATACCATGGGACCTATGTTTCTTTGGGCCTGACTTACTTCACTTAATATATTTTTTTCCAAGTCTTTCCATTTCCTAACAAATGGGGCAATGTCATTCTTTCTGACGGAGGTATAGAATTCTATTGTGTATATATATACCACATTTTCTTGATCCATTCATCTACTGAGGGGCATCTGGATTGGTTCCATATCTATGGTAAATAATGCTGCAATAAACATAGTCGTGCTGGTAGCTTTAGTATGGTCTTGTTTGTGATCATTTGGATAAATGCCCAGAAGTGGGATTGCTGGGTCATAGGGAAGATCTATGTGGAGTCTTTTGAGGAACCTCCATACTACTTTCCAAAGTGGTTGAACAAGTTTACACTCCCACCAACAATGCTGTAGGGCCCTTGTGTCTCAAGTGGTAGAGTACTCTCCTTGAGCTGAAGAGCTGAGGGATAGCGCCCAGGCCCAGAGTTCAAGCCCCATGACCCACCAAAAACAACAACAACAAAATCACCTCTTCCCTCCCTTTCTCCCAGTTTTTCCCTATGTGTCCCCTCCCCCAACAATGCATATAGTTCATTTTCAACATAATGTCAAGTGAGAATCACTGCTGAATTTGTTCACCCTGTGCCCCACCATTTTTGTGCTCCTCTTATCCTTCCCAAAGTAGATAAACTTACAGATAAGACAAATGGTACAGAAAACAAAAAGTGACAAAGGACAAAAAGAAAAAAAACAAAAACAAAAAGCAAAGTAACAAAAACCTCATCTACATTTCTTGGAGTGCATTTCAAAAAACATCATTTTATATGATCATAAGTACATAGCTATTGAGCCTTTGGATCCTCTTCTATGATTATACTTCTTTGGTCTCATTGCATGACTGTGTAGAGTCCTATATAGTTGTCCAAGTGTATATTTTTGTCTTTTACCATCCTTTGTGTCTACTTGTGACTTATGCATACATTCTAGTTTCAAAAAATGAAGGAAATCATGCAATATATGTTCCTTTGGGTCTGTCTTCCTTCACTTACTGTAATTTTCCAAGTCTTTCCATTTCTTTACAAATGACACACTAACATTCTTTCTCATGGAAGCATAGAATTCGAATTCGATGCATATATATGACACATTTTCTTGATCCATACATCCATACATACTCTGGGGCATTTGAGTTGGTTCTGTATTTTGGCTATGGTAAACAATACTACATTGAGCATGGTTGTACTGGTTGCTTTAGTGTGGCCTTATTGGTGGTCTATTGGATAAATGCCCAGGAGTGGAATTGCTGGGTCATAGGGAAGCTCTATGTTTAGTGTTTTGAGGAACTTCTGGTATATACTAGTTTTTTTCATCCTCATGCACCTTCGCAAATATTTGTGAAACACCTGTTGTCCAACAGGCTCAGACCATAATCAAGAATAAAAATGTGAGGGCTGGGAAGGTTGCTCAGTGGTAGAGTGCTTGCTTTGTATGCATGAGGCCCTGGGTTCAATTCCTCAGCACCACATAAACAGAAAAGGCTGGAAGTGATGCTGTGGTTCAAGTGGTAGAGTGATAGCTTTCAGCAAAAAGAAGCATTAGGGACAGTGCTCAGGCCCTGAGTTCAAGCCCCAAGACTGGCAAAAACAAAACAAGAATAAAAATGTGAATGAGACACTGTCCTCATCTCCAGCAATGATTCTAGTCTGTCCACTTGGTAATGCTGGGCTCTCCATACCCCATAGCATGATTCCAGGTGCCTTCTCTAAATCTGTAAGACTGCTATTCTTTCTTAAAAATATATACCTGTTCCTTTTTGTTTGGTGTTTAATGGTTGCTTGACAGTGAAGATTTTAACTTTCTTGTACTTGCTAGGCAAATGTTCTACCCCATGATCCATAGCTTTAGATTATTTTTTTTCATATCTCTTGCAGTTTTTGTCTGGGTAAGCTTTGGACCATGATCTTCCTTCATATTCTCCCTGTGCAGCTGAGTGTTTACCATAATGTCCAGCTTGTTTGTTGAGATAGAATTTTGCTAGTTTTTCTCCCCAGACCGACCTTGAATTTTGATCTTCTCACTCATGCTTGACAAGTAGCTGCAATTATAGGTGTAAGTCGCTGGGCCCAGCTCAAACCTGTTCTCCCCCTCTCCCCAGATTTCATATCTATATTATGTGATTCTCCAAGTCTTTTGTCCTCAGATAGGATTATTTCCATTAAAAAAGATGAAGTGATCCTGGTTTCAATGGTAAAAATTACCCTTTCATCTTAGAAAAATCAGTTGAGAGAAAAAAGCTAAAATTTGTCTAACAACAAGATATGCATTAGTGACTAATTACTGAATGTATTTTTAGTGAATAATTCATGAATAATTCTTTCAGGAAGAAACATAAAATACTATCATCTGAAGGTAATAAGATACTCAGGGTATGCTTGGTAGTCATAAAATATTACAAATAAGCTTTTATTTTGAATGTTATCTATAACAGTGTCATAAAGGTGAGTAGGATTTTGAGGGTTCTTTGCAGGAGGCTGTATGACTGATTTCCACATGCATATTCTCCAGTGAGGATGCGAACATAATACATATGCTTTTTCCCATTTGCATCTGGTCTGGAGTATGTGTCCTGTGCAGAATAATCAGCACTGACAGAAAAATAGGTTCCCTTTCCATAAAACACAGCTGTGAAGAGAAAAACAACACATTTTAAGAATTTCAATGTAGTTTACAACTTGACATGTGGTCAAATAATATAAAAATGTTCAAGTAGGGTACTGGTTGGGCCAACAGCATCGTATCTGTAATCCTAGCTACTCAGAAGGCTGAGATCAGAGGATCACAGTTTGAAGCCAGTTGAGGAAGAAAAGTTCATGAGACTGGACTGAGGGCACGGCTCAAGTGGCAGAACACAGCAGCACAAGCAAGCAGAATGAGAACCAATTTCTGAGTTCAAGCCACATAACTGACAAAAAAACTATTCAGTTATTTTTTTGGGGGGTGAGGGTTTTTTTTAAGTTTTAACAATAAAATATTCTATATCTCAGGGCCAGTCAGGCCTTTGAGGAGGAAACACAATGAATCCTACCCTGAAACTTGGACTTAACATGGCCACTAAATGTGGAGCAGACACAGTGAACACATATGGTCCCCAAACAGCATGTTGGAAATCCACTATAGCAGCCAGATTCCTCACTTCCTTACCATTCTTCCCCACATAGTTGCAGTTAAAGCCATTTTTATTGACATGTGGCACAGAGCCAGCTTCTGTCCCATGGAAGAGCTGCCTCTCATTCTGTTTGTGGCCATTTTTGGTATCCATGGCATTTTGCTTTGCCTGGTAGATATTCCAGAGATCCATATTCTGGATCCTCTCAATCTAGAAATTAACAAAGAAAATCATCTTGCTAGTACCAAGAACACTTGCCAAGATCCATCAAACAAAGCACAATCACTATTTTTCATAAATACTCATTTCACTCAACAGCAACTTCAATGTAAGATGATAAATTCCTCATTTAGAAATATTTTTAGATCCAGCTTCTCATAAACATAGACATTGAGGCAAATGTTGGCCTACTATTGCTAGTAATAGATGAGTGGCATACACAGCCCAAGATGCATTGTATCCATAAGCTGCTTTGGTAAATGACAAAAAATTCAATATGTAATGTGAAATTAAGTAAGGGAAGGGGTGGGTTAGAAAGGGTGGGTGGGAATGCTTAAAGTGGTGACATTGGTCAAGATGCACTGTATTCATAAACTGCTTCAGTGAAAGGCAGCTTTTTTATACAATGACTTCAAGATAATAAAAATATTCAAAAATAGTAATTGGATATCATAATTTTCAAAGAATTTTATGTATAGTAGAGAAAAAACAAGTAAATCACTATTGCTAGGAAAACAATTATATGAAAAGACGCCCATGCACGTGTATGGATACACACACAGAAACACAAATACTTTAAGACATTAAGTAAACTGTTGGTCAGGGTCAGAGAATCAAACTTGCAATCCAGGTTGGGAGGATTATGATTTATGGCCAGCTGAGGAAAAATGTTTGTGAGACAAGATCTCTACCAATAGCTGGGCACAGAGGTTCGACCTTGTCATCCGGCTCTGGGAGGAGTAGGGTTTGGGAGTAGCCCTACTTTACCTTTTTTCCATCAATTTTCCTCATTTATTTTATTTAAACGTTTAGTATACATTCTTTGTAGGGCACTTTTATTTTTTTGGATTGTTATGGGTTTAACAATGATTAAACAGAGTGGTAGATAAATAGAAAAAAAATACCAAGAAAGAAACTTTGTCTTATTGGCAGACTTGTTGCTACTGATGAAGGAGAGATATGCAAAGATTTCTGACTTTACTCAGAAAGTAGTGGAATTATGGAGAGAAATGGAGAAGGAAGGGAAAAGAAATTTTTTTTCTTTTTGCTACTGGGAACATGTTCTAAAATCTCAATTCAAAGATTCAAATTGATAATGTTAATTTTGGAGCTATCAACACCAAAATAATAGCTGAAACCAAGAAAGATAAAAACATTACACAAATGTTTATTAAAGTAGGGACCACAGACAACACATATCAGAAGCACTGGAATGCTTATTTTAAAAAGTAACAAAGCAGTATAAGTGATCCTTTTTACACACACTCACACACACACACACACACACACACACACACACACACACATACTGGATCTCTTTAATCAACCTGATTAAAGTACAGTATTTGGTATATACAGATGATGAAGCCCCTTTGAGTCATTAAGATGCACTTTAATGAATACGAATATTAAGTTAAAACATATCCTCTCTGGGGTATAGGTACTAGGAAGGCCAGTGAATGGAGAGGGTGAAGGAGGGCAAATATGGTCAAAATATTTTGTGTACATACGTGAAAATAAATCATTGAGGCTAGTGAATCTTGTTTGAAAAAAGGGGGAGGGGAGGAGGGAGAATGATAGCGTAGTGACTAGATGGAAGGGACCAAGATGCATTCCATGCATAAATGTGTTAAAATGAAACTTCCTTGTATAATTAACTGATGATAACAAAAATAGAGCACAAACCAAACAAAACCCCCAGAAAAGTCTAAAGAGAAAAAGAATAACCATTTCTCATGCAAGAGCAATGTTAGTAACATACATTTCATAAAAATGAATGACTCACATGTAATTCCAGACAACCCAGATGGCTGATACCTTTCTCTTTTCTTCATATTGATATAAAACACATTCAATAATCAATAATTCAATAATAAATGATAACTTTAACTTTTTTCAGACTAGATTGATCCCTGCCTGCCAAATTCTTCAATGGTGTCCATTATGACTTCTGCGACCTTATTTAGGTCTTGTCTGGCACTTCCTGGAAAAGAAAATAATAAAAAAAATGACTGGAGAAAAGAAGGCACTAGTAGAAAGCTTAGTAATAAATTAGTGATTTACAATTCTTACAGAATAAATACCCGCCCCCAATGCTATCGTATACTGTAGGCTTTTCTAACCGTCATCTGGTAGATACCTACAAGCAAGGTGGAGATTTTGTTCTAAAATGTCCACTAGCCAATATATCAGCACCAACCAACTTAACTTTTAGTTTGTGACATTTACTTCTGTCCTGTTCAGCCGATCCCAGCTCTCAATGCTCCTCCCTTCCTGTTAAAGAATGCCAAGTAACCTTTCTTCTTGGATCAGTAATGACCCCAAAAGATCTACAAAAAGCAGAAGGTGGGACTATATGTAGAAACAACACACTCATAAGATAGAAAAGCATAACATTTGACTCCATCATCATTTAACTTATACATGCATCCATATTCTCTCAAGATAGTTTGGAGGATCTGATTTAAAACAAAATCATTTCGTAAGATACCCAGGACTGGAAGCTACTTGCTACAATCTATAATTCTTGGTACTTAAGTTATCCAGAGCTTCCAGGAAGTCTTTTGTCCCACACTGAGTGAGAGTTCACTTGACCAGAAAGGCTCAAAGATACAACAAACAGTTTCATTCCTGTGTCCAGCATTTTCCTTATCATATTGCTCAACTATGAAAGCCACTGCCTAGACATGACCATGAGACCCCCCTTCCAGTGAAAGAGTATAAACAACAGCTCACCAAGTCACACGGTAGGTGTAAAAAGTTAGTCCCCTAGCCAAGGTGGTTTTGATAGACTAAGTATCCACTTGGATTATCCCTGTTGAAGATGCTCACATATATTTTGGGATAAAGAGAACAGACTTCTTTGACAATAGCAAGAATGATAAAAACACTCATCAAAAGTGAACAAAGAGGATTTGTTCAAGCCTCTCCCCCCCACCCAACACACACACATGCTGGATAATCAAGGAGAGGGAAATTCTCCTTTCAAGGCTGTGGGTTTCGTTTCCAATATTATTTGAGAGAGTTTCAGTGGAAACACACAGATGCATTCAGAGGCTCAACAAGTGTTTATCTCATTCCATCATGGAATGCAGGATTTGAATAGGTGAAGTAGGGGAAATTAAGAGAAAGACTGAGGCATGTAGAACTGTGTCATAGGCATGATGTGTTTAGCATGACATTGAAAAAGAAACCATTTAGGTTTGGGACAGAAGAAATCTGGAGAAGATGAGAAAGAGAATCTGACTCTAGCAAAGAAATGGCAATCAAATTTAGGACAAAGACAATTTCTAAACAAATATAAAAGGCAAAGACTTAGCTCTAGGAACTGAGAAGACATTTAGGATTTGACCAATCTGGTTTATCTTGGATTCTTCATTCCCACTCTTTGGCCACCCACATACCCTCACCATGTAATGGACCTGCTATGTGGTAGTTGTTCATCTACATGCTTGACTCTCTCAAAATACTAAGTGCTCCCAGTGGACTTTCTTATCATCTTTCCATTCCGTAGGCCCAAGCACATAACTATGTAATCATACCAAAGAATGAGTTCATGAACACAGGGGTAATAAAAGAAGGTAGGGCAGGGACTTTAAATGGAAAGTCATGTTTTCTGAGTAGTTGGAAGAGCAAGAGAAAGTACAACTATGTTGTATGGGGAGAGGTTAGGGATGTGAATGGGAGTTTGCGGTTGTATTGAACTTGCAGTGCTTGCAGGAATTGTTGGCCAGCCATTTCCTCCCCTTGAGCAGGTGTTTATTAAGAATCTGAAAGTTTCCTTTACTGATGAAGGCTGCCTTGATCACAGTTGTAAAATCAGCAAGTAAGGGGTCAGCTTTAGCTCAAATGGTAGTGAAGACAACTAAAGAGGACAAGCTTGATTGCTTTTTATGCAGATCAGCAGTGGACAGTGAGTTAGTGGACAGTATAATAAGTTGGCAGCAACCCAATAACACTCAAAAATTTGTACATATTTATACAAAATTCTAATTTATTCTCCTGTTTTTAATTTTGACTCCATCCAGGGACTACCCTAGAAAGATCTGTACCTCTCCCTGGCTTCTGCTTTCTTACACTGAAGTACTTGGAGGTAGAAACACTGGACTAGATTTAATAGGAAAAAAACTACAGATGGAAAAAGAGAGAGAAGCCATCGGTGGGTTACCAGAAAAGACAGATAAGTAGAGAGATAGCAGATAAAAGATAGATAGATAGATAGATAGATAGATAGATAGATAGATAGATAGATAGATAGATGATAAATGAAATGTTGGCTAATCTGCTAGGAATGGATTATACGATCAATAATTAAAAGCAATAAAATATATTTCAGGTGATAGGAAAGTGGTAAAAATAGACTTAGATTTTTATGTAGGAACATTATGGAGAAGGTATAGAACTACAGAAAGCAAGGTATAGGTTGGTGATTGAAAGAAGGTCCAGAGAGTGACAATGGTGGTTGGCTTTATTGAGATTAAATTTTTGAAAACCTGGATATCAGTCTAATAGAGTCAAACTTCAATTCCCAAGTAGCAGAATGAGAGCTCAGTGCGGGTTCCTCTCTTACTGGAACCAAGCCCACCCATTCCCATTCACCCTGAGACTGCACACTTCTGATGAAGAAGGACAGTCCTGTAGGAGCCGAGCACAAATCCTTCAGCATTATACATAACCAGTTTCTGAGTCAGAACCAGAACTAATGATAAACCTAACACCTTAACTAATGATAAAAACCAATACTATATTTTTTTGTGAAAAATCACACACTTAACATATAGTTTGAGGAAGATAAGAAATTTAAAATTAGCAAGGACTGGGGATTTGAAAAGAAGGTGGAAAGTTGAGTTTCTGATCCACTTAGTTCTGTGGAGTTAAAAGACACAGAGAGATCTGAAGCCAAGAGGCAGAGCTAGCTATTGAGTTGAGAACTAGAAATGCTCTGGACCAGATGTGTCCACTTGTGGAAGTGAATGCAGCCATACCTTCTAAAACCTGTTGGAATAATTCTATGGGAGAGACCACCAACGGAGGACTATAGGAGAGATCTGGTTACTCAGGACATAAAGAGAGGAGGAGACCGACGGTATAACTCGTTTTCATTGTATTTGATGTTGGTATAATTTAGGGAGGGGAAGGGAAAAACAGAATGTTTAAATAGGGATACAGGTGGATCCATTGTAACAATGAGATGTACAAGACACTATGTTGAAAAACGAATTTTACAATTTAGGTGGTGGGGGTGGGGGAGGGAGAGACTGGGGGGTGTAGTTGTGGAGGTGGGAGGGAAGGGATGGTAGGGGAAAAACAAAGGAGGAGGCAACAATGCTTGATAAGAAATGTACTCATTACCTTGTTCATGTAACCGTAACCCCTCTGTACAGTATTTTCACAATAAAATACTTATTTAAAAAAAAAAAAAAAGAGAGGAGGAGAAGCAGGCAGTAAAACCAAGGAGGAAAGGCAGGACATTTTTTCAAAACAAGAAAGAAATATTCATCTGCTAGCCAATTATGGCCAGGTGGAAATAGATGCACTGATATTCTTCAGGGAAAGAGAAGAGAAGATCAAGTGAGGGATGAAGTGGAAGTTATGTAGGAAATTGAAAAAAATGAGAAAAATACTAGATAAAAGAACCAGAGTGGTGGTTTTTTTTTCCACTCCCTTCTTTTTCTTCCCCTACATTCCTTTTCTTTCCCTTTTTATTTTCAGTCTAATATATCAATACTTTCTTCAGTTTCCTCCATTATATTTATTGCAACAAATTATTTATTTATTTATTTATGGTCAAGTTATCCTTGAACCTGTATAAAAGTGATCCTCCTGCCTCACCCTTCCCAGTAACTGGGACTTGTGTCACTATGCATAATCTTTTTTCTTCTTCTTTTACTTAAAACTCCTAAAGGCATTGCTGATCCCTTTGAGGTTGCGAAAGGGGTGCATTCCTAGGTCGAATACCTCTGTCCTCACTCTGGCTAAGTGTATATCAACCACACTGACTCAACAAATCCATGGGAAAGGAGACATGTCAGGATTTATCCTTGACATCTAGGGACTACAAACCTGTCCCAACGGCTGGAAGGTGAATGGATGGGTAATTTCGGTTTTCACATTCTTGCAACACACAGGAAATGGATCTCTTGACATTGTTTTCACCAGCAACATGGATAATATTCTTGCACTTCAATGATCCTCCATCATTATATACCCATTGTGGTTCTGTCGGGCTGGGAAACACAGAGAAAAGGTCCAAATGAGATGTTGATCTACTACTCTTGGTTTAGAAAGCAAAATGTCTCACATGGCAAAGAAGCATTTTTTTTTTTACTAAGAAGGTCTTCAAATGCTTTCTGTGATGAAATTTATGGCAGAATTTGTCTTTTTAGATGGGAGATTATTTTCCATCTCTCATTCTTTGTCATTAAAAAATGTAGAATTTAAAGACAAATGTGTTGTCTTCCCAGCCCCAAAACTTTCCTCGATCTCTTCACATCAGTCTTCCTTTACAATTTAAGACCAAATGCTAGCATTGTGCCTTGCTACGGAAGGAACATTCCATTTCTATATGTTTTCCTGCTCCTTCTAAAATGGCTTGGCAGACACCTACAAGAGAAAAGCAAGGTAGTAACATGAAAGTAAATCACTGCAGTGCATTTGGATCAGAAACATGGTCTTATTGTCATCAAAGTATGATATAGGCATATGTACGGGAATATATGCATGTGTATACAAATTTACATATATTTACATAGATTCATATGTATATATATGTGTGTTATTACATATATATACTGATATGTAATAACTTGTAATTTCTAAGAAGCCATCAAAATATTTTAAATCATTTGTATAAATAAGCCAAAATGATCAAGTATGGTATGGTTATAAACATTCCTTTATCTGATCGATTCTGATAATTGCTGCACTAGTCCAAAGCATACAAGTGAAGTACCTGCTTTGTGATTAAATGTATTTGAGGTTGGATTTACTATTACATCTGCATCTTCTTTGGTGATGTCTCCACAAGCCACCTGGAAGAGGACAGGGCCAATCTTTATTTCATACATTCTTGCATTAGGGCTGGAAACAGCCCATAGAAACCTGCCAAGAGAAAAAGTAGAGCCAGTTTCCAAATCAGCAAGAAGAAGAAGGATTCCCGTCACTGCTGCTCCCAAATATCTCCTCTGTCAAGGCTTCCCTGGCTCTCTGAGAGTTTTAGCCTTTACCCTGGTCCTGGCCCTGGATTCTAGTGATAATCTGTTTCCAGAAAGGGAGTAGAGAATTTAGTGTCTATCATGATAGTACCTATCAAACATGGTGCCTTAACTGATCGAGGTGAAGTCAGTCCCAAAAGGCCTGTCTCTCTAACAGTTAACAAGAAAAAAAAAAGTCCTCAGGAAACATACAGAAGTATAAACCACCAACTAAGAACTCTAAAAAGTAAATAATAGCTGGGAGCCAGTGGCTTGTTCCTGTCCTCCTGGCTACTCAGGAAAGCTGAGAGCTGAGGATTGCAGTTTGAAACCAGTCTGGGCATGAAAGTCCATGAGACTTTTATCTCCAATTATCAAAGTGATAGAGCACTAGACTTAAGTGAAAAAGCTCCGGGATAGCACTCAGGCCCTGAGTTTGAGCCCTCACCCTCCTCAACAACACCAGAAGGTTTTTTTTTTAATTTTGTTTTTAATTTCTCCTCTTTTGTCTCTCTAAGTTGTGACCCTAGCAAAATTTAGACATGCTGTCTTTTAGTCAAAAGATTAGGAAGAGTCCCTGCGAATTGAATATGCGTGGAGGGAAACCTTGCTGATGTACACACACAGGGGGTTTAAATTCATGGCCTCTTACTTCCTAGGCAGGCAAATTAACCACTTGAGCTACACTGGCAGTACTGGTTTTGCTAAGTTTTCCTGGGTTGGTTTCAATCCTGTGCTCTTCCTGGCTCTGCCTCCTGAGTAGCTAGGGTTACAAGTGTTCTCCACCACATACATAGTTTTATTTCGGGCTTTTGCCCCCAAAAGAATGCAATTTCAGAACTATACATTAGCACTATGAAGAACTAAAACTCAGACACATATTTTCTATTTCCAGAGAATCCAAGGAAAGAACTTATAATCTGACTGATGTATGTGTATGTTTTTATGGAACATTCTTGTATTTCTTTCCACATTTTCTTTCTCTTCAGCCAGAGCACCAAGGTGATACAAGGGGAAAGCAATAAGAGTCAGTTTGAACTCTTATGGATCCCCATCTCTGAAGCCTCGAAGCCAGAAAACAGATTCTACTGCTCAGAAATGGAAAGAGAATTTTAGAAAGGTAAAAGTTGGAGCAGAGACTTCCTTGTTTTCTATGTAGAGACTGAAGGAGAATCAGGAAAACTGACTACCTCTTGAGTGTAAGAACAACAATAGATGCCAGGCCTAATGTGAAAGCATCTGCTATAGCAATGACCCAGGTCAGTAGTATAAGGGTTTAAACTCAAGGATAGGTAGGCAGACACTCTACCACTTAGGATCTGCCTCCAGTTTTTTTGCTTTGGTTATTTTTGAGACAGGGTATCCCTTTATCCCTGGGCCAACATGGACTGTGATCCTCCTATTTATGCTTTCCTTAAAACTGGAATGATGGGTGCACACCACCACACTTAGATTTTTCTGCTGTTATATAGCCTGGTGAACTGTTGTCTGGGTTTGCTTCAAAAGTCAGTCTCCTCGATCTTCATTTCTTGAGTAGATGGGTAAATAAATATTTGAAAGAATGAAATGATTTGAAATGAATAAATATATAAAACAGACATAGTGAGCACTCTAGAAGTTCAAAGGTAATGTTTAAAACTTAAAAATTCCCTGATGACTTCAATTGCATGAATAGTGAACAAAGAAAAGGCTCAGTAAACTTGAAGGTAGATTAATATAAATAAGTTAATATAAATTATCTGAAGTTAAAGAGAGAAAATGAAATGGAAAGATGGAGAACAGCTCCTCGTATTTTTTGATAGATTTGATAGATTTTTTTATAGATTAATAATTGAAAAATCCCCAAATTTCATAATTGGTATACATTTTTTACTTTAGGAAGGTACAGTGAAGCCAGGCACAGTAGCACAAGCTATAGATCCACAATTTGGGAAGCTGAGGCAAGAGGATCACTTGAACCTAGAAGTTCAGAAAAAACTTGGGCATCATGGGGAAGTCCTGGTTCAAAGAAAATAGAAGCCTCAAATGCCTTGGTGAATCCCAAACAAGTTAAACTCAAAAATAACAAGTAAAGGGCTGGGAAGGTGGCTCAGTGGTAGAGTGCTTGCCTTGCATGCCTGAGACCCTGGGTTCAATTCCTCAGCACCACATTAAAAAAAAATAACAAGTACAATCTGATAGAGGAAAAGCTTTGGGTTGGTAGTATCTTTCCATGTGTTTATTTTTGAAAAATACATGTCATATTATCCTTTGAAAATAGTAATCTAGTCACTAACTTCTGGGGCTTGAACTCAGGGCCTGGGTGTTGTCCCTTAGCTTTTTGCTCAAGCTGGTACTCTTGCCACTTGAGTCAAAGCTCTAGTTGTAGCTTTTTTGGTGGTTCATTAGAGATGAGAGTCTCATGGACTTTCCTGCCCAGGTTGGCTTTGAACCATGGTTCTCAGATCTCTGTCTCTTGATAGCAGGCATGATCTACTAGCTCCTGATTTGGTCAATAATTTTTTTTGGGGGGGTCCAGTCGTGGGGCTTGAACCCTGGGCCTGGGTGCTGTGCCTCAGCTCTTCAGCTCAAGGCTAGCGCTCTACCACTTGAGCCACAGGGCCACTTCCGGCTTCTTATGTGGTGCTGAGGAATCGAACCCAGGGCCTCATGCATGCAAGGCAAGCGCTCTACCACTGAGCCACCTTCCCAGCTCTTGGTCAATAATTTCTTTAAAATCTATTGTATAGATTGTATAACTTGGCCCACTTTGTCTTTTGCTCCAGCCCTTATCTTGCATTCTCAGGTTTATGGGACATAAATTTCATTATTTATCACTCTGTTTTTCTTAGAAGAAAAGTCATTACCAGCTTTCAGCTGCCACCTCTACTCATCCTAATTAAAAGTTTACTGAACCTTATGTATCTTTAGCTTTAGGAATTTTGTCACCAGGAATTCCATCATTCCTTCTGGAAAATTTGTCAGAAAATACCTGGAACACAACCACAGTTTTTACCATTACAATCTTCAGTTTATCAAGGAATTTAATTCATTAGGTCTTCTGATCTTGCATGTATGCACACACACACACACACTTTAAAAATAATAATTCTTGAATAGTATTAATTTCCATATGTATATATATTTTATTTATTTATTTATTTATTTATTGCTGGTCATAGGGCTTGAATTCTGGGCCTGGGCACTGTCTGTCAGCTCTTCAGCTCAAGGCTAGCACTCTACCACTTGAGTCACAAAGCCACTTCCGGCTTTTTCTGCTTATGTGGTGCTGAGGAATTGAACCTAGCGCCTTATGTATGCAAGGCAAGCACTCTACCACTGAGTCACCTTCCCAGCCCTTCTTATAGATTTTTAAAGTTACCAAACATTACGTGTAATTCCATTTCTACAATGTACAGAACAACCCCTGCCCCCAATTTAGCTTGCTTTGCATGTGTAAATCTAAGTTCCCAATGTATGATTATCACAGGGAAAGTACCGGCTATGTACTGTGTTCTACATGTCCTCACACAATACAAATCATAGGTTATTAGAAAAAAATTACTTCTTGGAATATAGGAGTGATTCAGATGACTCATAAATATGTGATGAAACTAAACTATTACTGATTAGTTAAAAGAAAAAGAAAAAGAAAAACTCTTCTATGATAAAGAAGTAATCATGGACCAAGTAAATAGACCACATATTTTACTTAGGTTGTTGGGCTGTCTGATTGGCATGTAGATTACATGTACTTGTTCCCAAAAGGGTAATTACTAGACTCAAAAGAAAAAAAAGTATGACTTAAAATTTCAGATGTTCCAATAATCCGTAGACATCTTTTGGGTTGCTGGCTATATCATCTATTAAATTCTTGTGATATCATGGGACTTTTCAAACATTGAATGTTATCTACTCTCCTGGATATGATTATAAGGCATAGAAAGCAGGGGAAAGGATTTAAATATCTCTCATAATGCCATGTCTAGTGGCTCACTCAGAGATGATAGTAAATATGAGCTGATTGACAAACTATGACTGGAGATGGCTCTCATTTTAACTCTCCTATTCACATAGAAATATGCTGGTGTTTTCAACCACACTCTTCTCTTATAATTAGTTGCATTTCTAACAAGGGGAGCAGGAGCAGGGATCATTTGTATCTTATCCTGAAATTTCTCTATTGAGAAGCCATGCTTTGACATTGTGTATTAACATTTTAGATCCATGTAGAAAGGAATCCTAATGGATGAGTCTTAAGATACTATGTCACCTCCAAGACAACATTTGGGACATTTTATTCAGATACAAACATGAAGCTTCTAAGACAAAATCAACCATTGATGAGACAGCTGGACACTGAATGAATAAAAGGAATTATTATTAAATTTATTTTAGATGTGATACTATTGCATATTTATATTATTTAAAAACAAAGAATTCTTGCCCAAAATAAATTGTTGAATTTTTAGGAATAAAATTGTCTGTGATTTCCTTCAAAATCATGAAAGGAAGGTAAATAAGTGAAGTTTGAGATCAACAACATTGGCTATCAGTAGATGGATTAAAATGGAATAAAATCAGATTGGGATTTGCTTCAAAATCATAAGAGAAACAGGGAAATACGTGAAGACAATGATCAAGCATACTAGCTATAGATTTCTAGTAAGAGGTGAAGCTGAGGAAAAGATAAAGGAGAGTTAATTAGACTACTTAATCTACTTTGTTATGAGTTTAACATTTTCTTGCATAAGACGTTAATATTTTTAATAGTCATAATTATTTTTAAAACGTGTCATGCTACAATTGATCAATACTCTCTTATTTTCCTATATAGAAAAAAGAAAAAAACACATTCTATTAGATTAAAATAATATTGCCAAAGTAATCCGAGATGAGTCAAGATGGTACCTGAATATTTTCATGATCTGTTGGATGCAACAGACACTGAACCTCTTATAAGTATTTTGGCTGATACCTGCTGCTAAATTTTAGTACTTCTGAAACGATTAATTCAGCAAATACAGTTTTAGGAAATCCCAAATTTCCATTTCAAATTGCTGGAAATCCAATTGATTTTAGAGACATTTTCTCAGTTTTCTTCAAACACTTTCCAATGATGTCTTCCATGATCTGAAAGACACAAGGCACATCCTTATGTATCTTGCCTAGAAATAACAGAATCTAAGGAACAAGAATTCAACAACATTGACTGTTACCTCTGACTCCTTCCATGTCAGTATTCACAGAGGTTGAGGGTAGTCAGAAGAGAAAAGGAAAACACAGGGAGAAAGAAGAAAAGCACCAACTATACTTGGTCCTTTACACTCTTCCATCCTCAGGCCCCATTTCCTTTTTCTCACTAAAGCAGGACAATCTTACTAAACACTGCAATTAATTTATATGAGTAACAAGTGACCATAAAGATACCTGCCCTGAATGTGATATTATCACAGCAGAAATGTGGAATGAATCTAATCCCTAGTACATTGTGAGAGCTAGCCCATTTCCTGGACAATTGAAACCTGGCCCTACCTTTCATGCATTGTTACTCTTTCATGTTGGAGCCACCACGTGAAAAACCTTGTGGCTGGGCAGATCACAACCACTGGTTGAGACAACAGTGCCCACAAGAACATCCTTTTGTCCAGCAGCCTTCAACTTCTCCTGGAGCCTTGGCCCAGCCTTTTCCAAGAGGGCCTGAGAAAGGGGCCCTAAACCAAGTGTGAGGCCATTGAATTGACAATGACCTGAGTCTTAAAGACAAAACCAAAGATTTGTTTCTAATCCTCACAGAAGACATTTATCAATCACATGGGACAAATAAGACAATTATGGTTTTTGCAGACTTAATTACAAAGTGAAGACAAAGTGTTATTAAATATGTATTTATAAATCTCTTGAAGAAAAGAGACCTATCCAAAAGAACATGGAAATGACATGGAATGGCTGGGTTAGCCCTGAAAGAGGCAGTTCTGTGAAGATGCCTGGTGAAGTCTCCATGGGCAGTGTGGGACCTGAGAAATGGGAATGGTCACATGAGCCAGAGAACAACAGGGAACACCCTGAATTTACTCTGGGTGGATTGTGAGCCAAGACAAGCTTGGTCTGACTTGACAGAGAACTTTTGCAAGCCAGCATAGAATGGTACTCAAGGGTAGATGGTGGAAGAATCAGCTTGAAGCCCAAACCACCACTGGAAGTCATGGATACTTTCTCATGGTGGTTTTTCATTTTCCTGTACAATGCTGAAGAACCTGGATAAATTATAATCTTCACTCTACTCACTTGCTAGCTGTGGGACTTCGGTAAATTTTTGCTTCATTCTTCATAATTACTTTCCCTCATTTGTGAGGTGAGAAAGCCTAGAATGTTCCTTATGGTAGATTTTTCAGTGAATGAAAATAATGCATGTTAAACATTTAGATCCATGTTTGCTTGCCCGCTTGCTTGCCTGCCTGCTTGCTTGCTTGCTTGCTTGCTTGCTTCCTTCCTTCCTTCCTTCCTTCCTTCCTTCCTTCCTTCCTTCCTTTCTTTCTTTCTTTCTTCCTTCCTTCCTTCCTTCCTTTCTTTCTTTCTTTCCTACTGTCTGTCTGTCTTCCTTCCTTCCTTCCTTTATTTTTGCCAGTCCTGGGGGCCTAGGCATTGTCCCTGAGATTTTGCTCAAGGCTAGCACTATACCACTTGAGCTATGTGCCACTTCCTGCTTTTTCTGTTTATGTGGTGCTGAGGAATTGAACCCAGGGCTTCATGCATTCTGGGCAAGCACTCTACCACTAAGTCACATTTCCAGCCTATAACTCAGTGCTTTAATGTTTGTTTATTGTTAGCTGTGATTTACTACTTACAGTAAGTAAAAAGTGTATAAATCTTCCTGCTCATTATTTCATTTTATTTTATTTTGCCAGTTGTGGGGCCTGAACTCTGGGCCTGGGCACTGTCCCTCAGGTCTTCTGCTCAAGGCTAGCACTCTACCACTTGAGCCACAGAGCCACTTCTGGCTTTTTCTGCTTATGTAGTGCTAAGGAATCGAACCCAGGGCCTCATGCATGCAAGGCATGCCAATGAGCCACCTTCCCAGCCCCCTGTTCATTATTTTAAACTAAATTTATGTATAATATACTATATTTAGTGTGTGTGTATGTGTGTGTGTGTGAGAGAGAAAGACAACCTGGCTGCAGAGTGGTATATCAGAAGTATAATCCTAGCTACTTGGGAAGATCAGGATTTAAGCATAGTTCAGTTTATTCATGTGCCCATCTCAATCAATAATTGGATGCAGAGGCATATGCCTGTCATCCTTGACATATGGGAATAATAAAGAGGAGGATCACAGTTCTAACTGGATGGACATACATGAAGACCCTAATTTGGAAAATGAAAAAGTACAGTGGATTAGGGGTGTGACTCAAGAGGTAGATCTCCTGCCCAGCAATCACAAGGCCCTGTTTGAACACTAAATAAATCTGTCAAAATATGCCAGGTGTAAAGGCAGTGAAAATTTATACAAGCAACATAGTATCACATTGGATTTTTACATTTACTGGAACTTAGTGATCTGTTCTCAATGCCCTTTCAATTCTCATAAATAATGGCTCAGTCTCTATTACTTAGAGTTGGCAAGTAACCCAATTACCTAAAAGGACCTCTTTCAAGGCAGGAGTGCTTTTTTGGTTCTTTGTCTATGCCTATTTTCCTTTGGCCCTAAACTTCCTTAGTCTCAGACAAAGAAGCATCATAGTACTTTGGTAGTGTTTAAAAAACATTAGGGGGCTGGGAAGGTGGCTCAGTGGTAGAGCGCTTGCCTTGCATGCATGAGGCCCTGGGTTCAATTCCTCAGCACCACATAAGCAAAAAGAAAAAAGCCGGAAGTGGCGCTGTGGCTCAAGTGGTAGAGTGCTAGCCTTGAGCTGAAGAGCTGAGGGACAGCGCCCAGGCTCAGAGTTCAGGCCCCACAACCAGACCAAAAAAAAACAAACAAACAAACGTTAGGGACACTTACCGTAGCATTCTGCACAGCTTCTTTTACCAACAGCAGCATTTTTAGCCCTTCTGGGGACACCAGACATGGCTGTTTATGTGATTCTTGTGCAAATTGAATTGTATTTGTTAAATAGACATTGCAGGGTGATTTGAACTTGATGCTTTTCGGTGTATTTCCCATACTCTTCTCAAGTGGGTCCACAGAGGAAATCTCTTTCCAGACACATTCATTCTTGTTAGTAAAGTTGTTCCCAGTGATTTCCATATACTTGCTTAATACAAAGAAACCACTTTGGTAGAGAGCTCACCTTGAGCTGAAGAGCTGAGGGACAGCACCCAGGCCCAGAGTTCAAGCCCCACAACTGACAAAAAAAATTAAAATAAAACAATAAAAGTTATCTTAAAAAAAAGAAACCACTTTATCTAAAGGTTATTTTAGTTAATAAAAAGCCACAATTCTATCTCTTCACCTGCATTTCAGTCTTCTCTCTGCTTTTTAATGCTTTGTCATACTTAAATAAATAAAACCTTTGCTCACCATCCACCTTGAGAATCTGCACAAAATTTTTCTTACCAATTAATTCAAGAGGCTGGAAAGTGAGGACTAGATGATAAACTAAGGCTTTATTTTCCATTAGAATCATCCTCAAACCTTCCAGAAATAGAATTTTGGGTGGGCCAGCCAAGAAATGGTAGTTGCCCTCCATCATAAAGTAAGGTCACCAGGTAGGAAACTGCTTAAAGGCTGGCTTTGATTTTCTTCTAGTTTCTCTAAGTCTTCCTCTCTCTTCCCCTGTCTCATAATGGCCTTGGGACTTATTTTTAGATTCCCTCAATCATCATTTCTCCTCAAAGTTCCATCTTAGAAAGTGAAAGCATCATATAAGAGCTACAGAGGCAGAATAAACCCCATTTACAATCTACCTAGTTCCCAGGTAAGATGGCCCAAAGGCAGATGGCCAGAGGAAACATGTAAGATTGTTCCCCTAGGGCTGAGAAGGTGGCTCAGTGGTAGAGTGCTTGCCTTGCATGCTCGAGGCCCTGGGTTCGATTCCTCAGCACCACATAAGCACAAAAAGCCGGAAGTGGCACTGTGGCTCAAGTGGTAGAGCGCTAGCCTTGAGCTGAAGAGCTGAGGGACAGTGCCCAGGCCCAGAGTTCAGGTCCCACGACCGGACCAAAAAAAAAAAAAAAAAAAGATTGTTCCCCTAAACTATATCAGATTGCCTCCAGAAATGGAAAGGTTTCCATCTGAGAAACCTGGAAAAATGATGCAGCCCTAATGTGACTCGGGGAGTTTGTCAAAGGTTTTCTTTGCACCCATGGAAATCTTCATGAAATTTTGTCCTTTATTCTGTTTATGTGCTGCATTAAATTTATCATATACTTAGTATGAGAACAATTCAATCATGGCCTTTCAACTTTTTAATGTGTTGATTTCAGTTCACAGGTATTTTATTAAAAAGTTTGAATCTTTGTTCATTAAAAAACTTTTATTAATGAAACTTATATAATGAAAACTAACAAAAAAATCACTAAAGAAGGAAATTGGAGCAGAAAGACATCAGAAGACCAAAAGACGTTTTGTGTTCATGGATTGGCAGAATTAACACTGTGAAAATGGCTATATACTGCCATCCAAAGAGCCTTCACACACTGTTGAGAATGTAAATTAGGCCAATCATTATAGAAAAGAGGATGGAGTGTTCTCAAAAAAATAAAAATAAAACTACCATATATCTTGCTATTCAACTCTTGGGCACATATCCCAAGGAATGCAGATTTACGTACAAGAGAGATGTTTATAACATCACTATTTAGACTAGTCAATCTATGGAACCATTCTAGGTGCCCAACAGGCAGTGATTGGGTAAAGAAAAAGTGAACATATATATATATATATATATATATATATATATATAACACTATATAGTTATATATATAATTCAACCACAAAAAAGAGTGTAGAAAAGTCGATTGAATGAGAGATTTTCATATTAAGTGAGGTAAGATAAGTTCAGAAAGACCAGTAGAGCATGTTTTCACTCATATTCATAATCAAGACTTTAAAATCACAATATGTTATGACTATTCAGAGGAACTGTTTGGTTGTTTTTTTTGTTTTTGTTTGTTTGTTTGTTTTTTGGTGCTGGCACTGCAGTGTAGAACTCTGGGCCTTGCACTCTTGCCTGGCTTTTTCACTCAAGGCTGCTGCTCTACCACTTGAGCCACACTTCCACTTCCAGATTTTTGCTGGATAAATAAGAGTCTCATAGACTTCTTTGTCTAGGTTGGCTCTAAATCACAACCCTCAGATTTCAGCTGCCTGAGTAGCAGTGATTATAGGTGTGAGTGATTAGTGCCTGGCTAGAGGAACTGATTTGAGGGCCCTGATTGGGGGAAATGTATAGAAGTGCATTGGATGTACACATATATGTATATATGAAAACAACATAATCAACTCTTCCAAAAACTAAAAAGAAAGAAGGAAAAGAAAGGGGACTTAAGTATGAGTGAAATAAGTGGGATAAGTTTGATTAAAGTACATTGTGCATATCTTGTAAATAGTACAATATAGACCATTTGCACAATTAACTTATTCTAGTAAAAAAATAAAAACTTCTTTACCAAAAGAGATGGGTCCTCACTTTTCACTTTTGAAAACTAGTAAACTTAATGTTTGGGATCTTATTAGCTCATTATTTATGTAGAAGAAGATTTCATTGTTAAATTTCTACAAATGTTTATAATATATTCCAATCAATTTCACCTTTTTCCCACTCCCACTTCACCCACTTTGGTCTTTGGAATTTTCAAGAAGATATAATAAGAAGAACAAAAAAATGGTTAGAGAAATAGAGGCACAAATAGTGAACAAATGCAGCAATGATACTCACTGGACACTATGTTAAAAAAAAATAAAGTATATGCTGGGTACCAGTGGCTCACGCTTGTAATCCTAGCTACTCAGGAGGCTGAGATCTGAAGATCTGAGATCTGCTAGCCCTGGAAGGAAAGTCCATGAGACGCCCATCTCCAATAGACCACCAGAAAACCGAAAGTAGTGCTGTGACTCAAGTGATAGAGCACTAGCCTTCAGCTGAGGGACAGCACCCAGGCCCAGAGTTAAAGTCTCACAACCGACAATAAATAAATAAATACTAAATAAACAGATACTAAATAAATAAAGTATACAACTTGTGGGTGTGGATGAGAAGGAAAAACTGTGAGAGAGGGAAGGAGTGACATTGTCCAAAAAGAAATATACTCATTACTTGACTTATGTAACAGCAACCCCTCTATATAACACATTTATAATAACAATTAAAAAATTTTAAACTGGTTAGAGAAAGTCAGTTATTGGCCAAAAAGGAACTCCAATTATTTGTAGAAAAACAACAGCAAGTATTGGCTATAATTATGGAAGGGAATATTTTTTCCTGAAAAAGACAAGCACCTCTGAGGAAAAACTATAGAGGAAAAAGTTGACTCTGTTAACCCAAAAGGAAACTGTTACAGATGCAGGGAGCTTTATCACTGAAAAACTAATTGCCCTGGGAAAGGGGGGGCATAAAATCAGGTATATAGCCTTTGCCATTAGAGAAAACAGTGGAGTAAGGGTTGTTCCTCTATTCAGAGAGGAAAGGAGGCATTCATCTCTCCAATATGGCAGCCCTTGAGAATTGAAGATATCCTAAGCCTGCCTCTAAGCAAAATCTGACCTATCGACTTTCAGTATCTTATGATGATTCTCAGGTTGTTCTCTATGTGACAGGTATAATAATACACTTCCTGTTGGATACTGAGGCTCAATATTCTGCTGTAAGTGAATTCTCCAGACTAACTAGTATTGATAAGTCTTCAAGGATTTATTCATAGAGGAAAGATTAATCTCCAGATATATATATATATATATAAAGAGCTCCAGAATTTACACACCAAAAGAATGAAGCAGCCAATTAATAGATGGACAAGTAAATTAAACAGACAGCTCTCAAAAGAAGTATCAAAAGCTAAAGCATGTATGAAGAAATGTTCAATATCCTTAGCCATAACTGAAGTACAAATAAAAACATCATTTTAATTCTATCTTATTCCAACAGGTATGTAAAAGGTTTCTGTTTAGGGGTGGATATCTAGAGGGGGAAGAATATAAAGAGAAAGTACAGGGCATTAAACATTTTAAAGCATTCTATACACACATACAAAAATAGAGCAAGGAAACCTGTTGAAATTGTTCCAAGAGAGGATGAGTTTGATTGGAATACATTGTATGCATAGATGGAAATTGTGAGACACTCATGTCCAACTAATGTATGCTAATAAAATGAAAAAAATAATAAAATTACTTAGAATTCTCCTGGCCTCAGGTATAAAGATTAGGAGGTTTTTTTTCCTCAAAGATTTCTTATGTTACTGGAGTGTCCAGCCCCATTATTGAGCAGAGATATTCTATTTGGGAGACTATAATACATCTAAATATCAGATGTTCTCCACCATTTCTGGAAGCTCAACTGAGTCCCCCACATCAATAAAATAATAATCTTCCTCAGGAGTTCTTGTTAGCCATAAGTCCTCTGGTCCAGAACACAGACACATCCAACAAAGCAATAGCTGCTCAATCTTATTATGTCCCTCAAAAGAAACAAGAATCTAATCATCTCAAAGCTAGCCATGGGCAGTGGTCTTTGGTTAAGCTACATTGTGAGTACAATGACAATATTCTTGTAAGTCACCTAGTCTCATTGTGTTAAAACCAAATAGAATACCAACTTGTATAAGGCTTAAGAGAAGCAAGTGAAGATGCCTTGTGTTGGTCTAACCTATAGTCCCCAAACGCTTATAATATTTGCCTCAAATACCTAGTTCACAACTCATGATTCAAAGGATTCTTTCACATACCACTCCATTCTGGGTCTTCATCAGTGTCTGTGGGCAAATGTGAGTAGTCCTTTTCTAGGCAACATAAATTCATGATCCTCTTCCGCCAGAATCTTCAGCCATAATAAAATATCAAACCAAATCAGTAAACTAATATACCCAAATACAAGCCAAATTCCTTTATATAATTATATCATAATTTCGATTATCATGATTCTCTGGACTTCATTATTGTCAGTCAGTATTTCAGCCGGTTTCTCAAGAGAAGCTCTATGCAGTAAAGGAGGAAATTTAATAAGCAAACATATTTGGCCTTCCATCTTTAACTCAACTTTGTACTACTTACTGCTCTAGTTTTGATCTGGAGTACCATCAAGAGCTTATGTATTAAAGGCTTACTGCAGTTCATGGTACTAATGGAGGTAGCAGAACCTTTCAAAGCTGGAGCCTGGGTAGGAGGAAGTTAGGACATTGAGAGTGTACAGGGGATATTGGGGAACATGGAATCAAATATAGAATTAGTATATCAGATAGCTGGGCTACAATGAAAAAGGTGAACAATAGACATTAGAGTCCACAGATTCAGATTTGACCACCAACTAGGCTATGAATAAAGGAATACAGCTTTACTTTGGTGGAACCTCAGTTTCCCCACTTGCCATTTTGTCTGCAAATGCTCTGTGTAATACTCTAAAGAGCAAGGCAAATGTAAATTGCGATCATTAGAACAAGACAGAGAGAGCAAAGGTTAATCAGTGTGTCTCAGATCATAGAGAACATGGAGCTTAAAGGAGGGGGAGTGGCCAAGGCAGTGAGATGGAGGAGAGGTCAGGAAGAAAGGAACCTGATGTTCAGGGCTGAGGTCCTGGGTTGTGCTCGGATGTGACTGGTCTGGTGAGCTTCGAGTCTTTCGTAAATGGAAGTATGATGGCTTTCCTACTCCAGCCTGCCAGGGGTGGGCCACGTAGGGCCTTCCTGGAAGCCAGTGAACATTTAGCATGGAAATTACTATGACGTTTAACCTGCAGAAAAGTAACGTGTTTGTCTAAAAACACACACACAACACTACAAGAGACAATACCAGGAGGTCAAAGTCCATTGCAGTGTTGAGGAGAAGCAGAAAAAGGGGAAGATTTAGGTGGTATCTCAGGGGTAGAGGGCTGTCGTGTTCAAGGCCCCCCATATCTCTCTCTCTGTCTCTGTCTGTCTGTCTGTCTGTCTCTCTCTCTCTCTTTTGGTAGGTTGTAGGGCTTGAACTCTGGGCCTGGGTGCTGTCCTTCAGCAAACACTCTACCACTTGAGCCACAGCACCACTTCCGGTTTTCTGGTGGTTTATTGGAGATAAGAGTCTCATGGACTTTCCTGCCTAGGCTGGCTTTGAACTGCAATCCTCAGATCATAGCCTCCTGAGTAGCTAGGATGACAGGTGTGTACCATCCGGTTATGGCCCCTCATCTTTTGCACCTGAGAAAAATACATTTTAACTGTTGATTTGTATCCCTCCTTTTATAGATATACACATAGATATAGACTACATAAACAATTATGCTTATAAAATATACATATAAAATTTTCCCTGCCTTTGCCTTTGTGCCTGAAGGTGGCCCTCATGATCTGATCTAAACCATCCTGACAAAGACAACATTGTAGAACAAATAAAGACAACATTGTGAAGTGAGTCAATCTTCAGCCAACATAGTGATTATCCTCCCAGAGCCAGTTAATCCCTAGAAACATATCAAAAATGAGAGAGAAAGAGAAAGAGAGAGAAAGAGAATACACTCCTTTGTGCCTTACTTCCTTTTTTAGAAAACCGAAAATCATTTTTATCAACTCTCAGCTCTTGGCTTTCCAGTTTTGATCAACCTGAAGTCAAAGGTCAAAAGTTGATAATCAACTGAGTCATTCTGCCATTAAAAAAACAACTAAAAGCAGTTTTGGAGAAGTATAATTAATTTCCAACTCTCCTACTCTTCCAGAAAAATATTACCCCAAGGTACAAGAAAAGGAAAATTGTTTCTATAAAAACAGAAAGATGTTTGTTATAGGAATCCCTTAAAGAAAATGCAAAGTCAGGGTGAAATCTCACCTTCATCTACTGTCAGGCAGAAACAACTAGTTGTGCATGTTCCAAAGATGCAGGATGGTCAGTCCTCAAGTAAGAAGATTCGCATCACCATCTGCACCACACAGTATAATGTTCTAAGCTCACTCTGTAATCAAGGTGACCATCTACATTATCAATTGCCTTTATTCAAAAGCAAAATTCCTCTTATTTCTCCATAAGGGAGGTATGGTTTAGACCCAGATGTTAACCAATATCAACGTCCTGCCCTACCAAGGAAATTGGGCAACAGGGTGCCATCTTCCTTGGTGACTGTATTTCAAACTTATGGATTCAATATCTGTGAGAAAGCACTCCAAGGATATAAATCTAGAAAGCATTATATGTACTTGAAAAATGAACGCAGAAAAGGGAGGTTTCTGTCTCTTTTTTGTACCTGAGAGAAATAATCTTTTAATTTTTGTTTTGTATTCACCTTTATATGGCTATAGAATATACTGAAAAAGCTATAGAACATATTGAACAATTATGTATGTAGAACATATATTTAAAAATTCTCTTCACTTCTATTTGGAACCTGTAGGTGGTGCTTGTGATCTTATATAAACCATCCTGGATTCCAGGAGGCTCCCCTAAATGCAGAGGGGCAGGTCATAGCCCTCAGTCAGCCAAATGGGTAACTTTTTCAGGACATGGTCTCTGTTTCACATAAACCAGAGCAAAAATCAGAAATCCCATAGTATTTGTAGCTCCAGAACTAGGCAAAGAGGTTCTTTTTTTTCTTTACATCATCTGTTTATAAGGGGAAAAAACCTTCATGTATACTGAAAGTTCAATTGGCCATTTCTGGATATCACCATACATATAAGGTACTTTGACATTAAGAAATAAATCTATTTTTGGCTCCTATCAACATCCCCCAAACTTATATAATGCACAAACCTTTCATTTTTGACAGAACACTTAGTATCCTATACAGCCAAAGATTTAAACATTTTACTTTAATAGTAAGAGCTAAATTAATAGATAAACAACTTCTGTGCAGCATCAATGCTGGCTCCTCTTATATGTTCCATGTATTTATGTTCCTTGAGTATTTGAGCCCTCAAAAAGGCAAAGCTTAGGAGAAGACTTTGCCAAATTGCTGTCTTCCCCATTAAAATTGCTAGTGGTACTAGCTTTTTTAAGTTTTGTGTTCCTGTGTTTCAAATTCATTCTATCTATATATCTATCTTCACATATATGTATGTATTTATATATAATATATATATATATAAATACTGTGTTACTCCAAGTATTCTAATAAGTAAAAGGTATAAGTCATCTAAAGAGTACAAACATACATCGGCAAACAACTAAACATGCATGTGTCACTTATAGTTATTATCTTAAAATGTTACATGTAATGGAATAACTATTTTTCAAAATTATAACTATGACTATTATAAAAATCACTTTAGAAGGCACCTATTTTTCAAAGAAATTATATTTTCCTTGAATCTTTGCTCTTGTTGGGTTTTGCTTTGTATGTTAAGCACAACTTTTAACAAAGCAATTTGAGCAGTATTTTTAAGATGCTAGGACATCCCCTAACCTAAGAATGGGCACCAAGCAAGCTTATCCTAGCAAACGCTCCATAAACCTTTCAGTTGTTTAAATTTGGTCAAAAAAAGAAAAAGAAAAACACCTCATCAAAAGTTCTTATGGTCACTAATTCTATTTATCATTCCCACCCCAAACATGGGATCAGATCACACTAATCAGGGTGTTAGTGATAAAGGACAATCAAAATCAACCCACTAGTGAAGTCATATGTTTAGAGAAAATTTCTTGAGACAAGGGAGAACGTCGCAAATTATTCGGACAACTTGATATTAATGAAGTCACTTGTACCAGCCCTTCCAAAATTAAATCTGAGAAGTTATAGAAAATGAGTTCTTATGTGTAATTACTGACATTGAAGATTTCCACTAATTTTAATTATACTTTTAGTATTTTTTATATTTATGGAGTTATTTGAAAGGGAAGAGGATTCTCCTACACAATTTATGGAATTGTATGTCTTCTGACTTTGGTTCCCTCTGGAATTTTTCTCTATAAAGTTTCCTTTACTGTTATACTTAAGCATCTGGTTTGGTAGCTTGTCATTTTCCTTGTATACTAGCTTATTACCTACTCAGGAAGCCTATAAAACCTGATTATCTAGCACCCTAATGACTTCAAGAATGAGAAATGTCCAAACACAACAAGCAGGGGGAATTGTAGCATATACTTAAAAATTGCTTTTGCTAAAAAGCACTAATTACCCATATGAGCCCCAAATTTGAATAAAAACAGGATTAAAATCTCTGTATTTCTGCCTCAATTTTTTTTCTGTCTTCTTTGCTATGAGCTATTGTTTTCCACACTCACTATAGATTCTGAGGATGGGAATACAGGACTGATGGGTAAATATCTTGTGACAAATCATTTCTACCTATCCCATGCATTAAAGACATATTCATCTTGACAAGTCCCATCTGACCAATCCTGAGAGAACAATCATTAGATCATACTGATCCCTGCTCCTAACCTTGCTACTTTTGATATTCTAGGCTCTAACTTTAACATTTCTGTCAAATTTCTCAACTCCAGTCTAACTAATATCCTCATGCTAAATTTCCTACCAACACATTTTCACCCTTGGGTAAGATAAGTGCTTCATTTTGTGACAAAGTTATAATTCTGCTGGCCCAGAAGTATAAATGTCATATTCTCAGCAACCATTACCACCTAATCCAATCAGCTTCCCCAAATCTCAACAGAGAGCAACACTGTGGACCTTGAGTCTACCCTTAGCAGAAAACAGCCGGATCAATCTTGCTGTTCATAAACCTGAATGGACTAAGGATCCAGAGCCCCTGATTAGGTAATAGTCCAGTATATGGTCATCTAGTAGATATGAGCAAGAATGAGGACATTCTCTGGGCTATAAGATTCCATTCCCCTTCTCAGAGACAGATTAACAAAACCCCAAAGGCCCACACTCCAGACCAACAGTTAAGAAAATGACCCTACATCCTTCTTATGTAGCTTATTCCCCATATTAGGACCACACATATGCCCTGAGAGATATAATGACTGCTATGTCTTTTCACTTATGGGACTAAAAGGCAAAAGGCAAAAAAAAAAGATCCAATGTGCAGGCACTTGCACTTAACTTTTCAAAATTGCAAGCAAATGCCTTTCAATTCCTAAACAGCCCCTATGCAGTCATCCAGCCACTTGAAGAGGGTGAAAAGGAGAGGACTCTGGATTTGCACCACCTTGTGACCCCACTCTATTGAATAATAAAACTCAAAGCCCCAGTCATTTCAACACACTCTGTTCTTGTGCAAACTGTGCACTGTACATCTGGAAGTGAGGTTAATGAATCATTTCTTGAGATCTTCTTATTCATTGTGTGTCTCTTTCTGCATCTGGCAGTATCCTAAACTGCACCCAAGGAATGGAGGAGTATTTGGAACTCCCATTCACCTATAATAGTGGGAGCTGAGTCCATTATTCCAGTTATCTTTGGCTGCTTGACATTCCTTCTTCAAATTTGGAGGTATGAAGCAATAAAATCATTTACTACTGTTAGCCCTTAGGATTCTAGCTAGTTAACTGGGCTCAGTGAGGTGGATCTTCCTGAAGGGCTCTCAGTAGTTAGAATATGGCTGAGGCAAAAGACATCTCAGAGACCACTTACTCACATATGATTGGTACCATATATCTGAGCAACTCTAAATGTAATATATGGGTTACCACATGAGTTTTTTTCAGTGGCAACTTCAGTGTACGCGAACTTCTCTCATGGCCACTAGTTCCTATGCTGTGGAGGTAGGAAGGGAAATTTGGCCTTCAGGAATTAATAATGCCACCACTTCTTAGAACAAGTTACTAAATTAGTTTAAGAGATCACATACAAGGAGAAGAGAATCAGCTTCTATAACCTTGTGCAGGAGAATTTAAGAATGCATACACATAGTTTAAGAATGCATACACATACCAAACTGTTCCCCTCCTGAGCTCAAAAAAAATTGTTTCTTTTGTGGCAGGTGATCTGCCTCAGATGAGTGATCCGTGTTTCCAGATAGATTCCAGGAGACAGGGTCTAATTCTAACCCCTAAGGTTTATTCAGAGATTACCATATATGTGCCAGTCATGATTCCAAGTCCCTGATTTCTCTGCCCTATTTGAATTATTCTTCTCTTAATATCCAAGTAGAACATCACTTGTCTTAATCTGGTGCACTGTAGGAAAGTCCTGAGCTTTCTCCAAGTACATCTGTCCTCAGAGGCTACATTTCCCCAAAGAAATCCCGTGATGATGTCTGCAATTAGGGACCTACTTCCACCCAGTTCCCCTGCCAGAAATAATCATCACTAGCATATATAACAACTGTATACTAATTACATCTCAGTGTGGAAATGAATTCCATATCAATTCTCAGCATAAGTATTTGCAGGAATGTACCATCCATTTCTTTCTCAAACTATTTTCCCATTCATTCTTTTCTCTTTTTTTGCCAAATAGCCATAGTACAGAAAATACTGTACTTTCCATTATTTTTATTCAAATTTTAATTTTGTCAAGGTGATGCACATAGAGGGTTATAGTTACATAAGTAAGGTAGTGAGTACATTTCTTGTCTAAATTGTTACCCTCTCCCTCATTTTTCTCACACTTTCCTTCCCCCCCCCCGCAAATGTACAGATCATTCCCAACATATTGTCTTGTGGCTATCACTATTGCATTGGTTCCCCCTTTGTCCTTTGTCTCACCATTTTTTGCTCCCCTTTCCTTCCCTAATTCTGATAAACTTATATGCAATACCCAGGGTATTTCCATAGTATAGAGGTTATCACATCTGCTTTATATGCAGAAAGTCCTGGGTTCGAGTCGCAATCACTCTTATTAGGAAGAGACTCTCCCTTCTGCATAGGTTAGTAATTAGAAGTTTGTGGTCATTCATTTGAACCTTACCCTGAAACCTTCCTCAGAAAACTTTGAATTAGATGCATGTATTTTTAAAGCATTACTTTTCATATAATGCCTCCACCACTTCTCCTGATGTGTGTGAAGTCTCTGCTCATTTTCATACATGTTGGTAATCACTGGTGCCAGAATCTCTTCTCTGAGGCTCAAGTCACTACATTCTCTACAGGGACTATTCTCTCATTGGCACCAACCACCAACTCATCTAAACAACACTTGGGTCTGCAATCCACACTCTTAAGAAACACCTCCTCCTATCATTCACATTTCTGTATTCCTTACCAGTTCTCTACAGGCAACCCACATAATGTAAAAATCCACTGTCTTAATAAAATGAATTGTTCAGCTTTCTTTAGGTTGTTTGCTTAGATAGCTCTTCCCCTGGCTCAGGGTCAGCAACCTTTAATCTCTGATAAACATGCAATCTTGTAATGGTGATCACTCATTTGGGAGTTGTCTTGAGCATAGTTACTTATTTTTCATTTCCCTTTGTCCTTCTACAATCTTTCATTCCCTCCATAATTGTTTTACAAGGATTGTCATCTCTCATTTGCCCAAATTCTAAATTTGAAAGCAGAATTCACAACTAGTGACCTTTGTAAATGGTTCTTTTTGTACCTACTAACATAACACATGTGAATTTCTCTTTTTTTTGTGGGGGGTGGGGGAGTAGGGGGGTCCGGTCATGGGGCCTGAACTCTGGGCCTGGGCGCTGTCCCTCAGCTCTTCAGCTCAAGGCTAGCGCTCTACCACTTGAGCCACAGCA
>NW_012267261.1:11401738-11428018 GCF_000151885.1 Dipodomys ordii
GGAGGGAGGGAGGGAGGGAGGGAGAGAGGGAGGGAGAGAGGGAGGGAGGGCCGGCACAAGGGAGAGAGGGTTATCATATCAGTCAGGATGATGCAGAGAGGAAGTCTCCAAAAGGGAGAAAGCCTTTGCCTGGGCCCTGGTAATGTTATCACAAAAAAAAAATTGAGGGCACATCAAAGTAGAGACCAAGCAGCTGTATAAATAAAGCAAAGCAAAACAATGATAGGTAGTACATGATCAAGACATAAGTGCCGGTGCATCTGATAACAGGTGCTTCATATGGTGAAAAGTAGGTTAATATTCAGCCCAAATTCACCTTATGATGTGTTCCTTTTCTTAATCTGACACCTGGTACAGTTGGGTATTTTTACTGTTGCATTGTGTAACTAATTGGACCCAGAGAAGTCAAGGCTGGCCTGCTCACTAAAGTGAGGGGTATTGATGTGTGGGCACCCCTTCAATTTAAGGGTGGATTCTGCCACATGCTCCCTTCAAGATCGGTGTCCATTTTTGAAATGTTATTTTTGTACATGTTTTGTGTCAGGAAAAGTCATTTTTCTGTGTTTGCTTTTTCAGGGTAATTGCCTTTAATATATTTTCGCTCAGCTTCTAGAGCACATGAGTTAATTTGGGCAAGCAGGCAAGGCTAGAGGAAGAGAGTTGTTTTCTTTTTCTTTTTCCTTAAAAATGTTTTTTAACTAACATCGTAGCTTGTGAGTGAGTGTAAGGATCAAAGCAAAAAGTATGGTGCTTGTGTGCTTTTTTTTGTTGGTCGTGGAGCCTGAACTCTGGGCCTGAGAGCTGTCCCTCAGCTCTTCAACTCAAGGCCACTGGAGCCACAGCACCACTTCTGGCTTTTTCTGCTTATGTGGTGCTGAGGAATTGAACCCAGGGCCTCATGCATGCAAGGCAAGCACTCTACCAGTGAGCCACCTTCCCGGCACCTTATGTGCTTTAAAAAAAGTTATTTTATTGTAAAGATGCCATACAGAGGGGTTACAGTTACATGAGTAAGGCAATGAGTGCAGTTCTTGTCGAGCATTGTTACCCCCTCCCGTGTTCTCCCACTATCCCTTCCCTCCTGCTTATGTGCTTTTAAACAACTAGTTATTAATATAGTTCCCCTCTGACATCCCTGCTGCTGTTTCCCATTTTTTCCTCATTTTTCCTGATCTATCTTGCCTCCCAAGAAAATCATTTTTTAAAAGATGTTATCATTATCTTTAAGTAGTTGTACAAAGGAGTTGCCACTCAACAAAGCAGTTGATCTATGTCACTCCTTCCAACCTTTTCACCCATCCCTCCCCGTCCTCACTTTTCTTAATTTTATAGGATATGCATAATCTTTTTACTGTTTCACACACACACACACACACACACACACACACACACACACACCTGCTTCTTTTCATTGCTTTAACCCCTCTCCTCCCCTAACTCACCCCTTTGAAATACCAGTTTCCTGGTATTTGTTTTGTTGAACTTTGATTTAGTCTTTCTGGGGAATTACACTGTTTCCCCTTAATCTGCTGGGTATTTTTTATTGTCAGTTGAGAGGCTTGAACTCATGCCCTGAGCACTGACCCTGAACTGTTTTGCTCAAGGCTAGCCCTCTACCACTTTGGGCCACAGTGCCACTTCCAGTTTTCTGGTGGTTAATTGGAGATAGAATCTCACAGACTTTGCTGCCCAGGCTGGCTTCAAACCACAGTCCTCAGATCTCAGCCTCCTAGTAGCTAGGATTACAGGCATGAGCCGCTAATGTCCAGAGGGATCTGTCATATTTCATACCAAGTACTTTGCATACTATTCAAAGTACTTATATATTAATAGCTTCCACATATGAGAGAACATTGCAATCTTTGTCTCTCTGGGGCTGACTTACTTTACTTAGCATAACTTTTTTCCAGATCTCATAAGGAAATTCTGGATGGCAAAGACCCTGCTCAGTACATAACCTCTCTGCCTGGCATCTCTTTCACCTTCTTATAAAAACACTTTGCACTTAGTGAGTCCCACAAGTTGGAACTTTGAAAATGAAGGGGAGCTTTGAAGTCCTCTCCATCTTGCAAAGTGCCAGGACTTAAATAAAACTTATTCTTTCTTACCATCTCTCATCTCTCAATTATTGTCTTTCAAGCAGTGAGCAGCCCATCCTTTGTATAGTAATCTCTGTTGCAAAGGCTCTATTCTGCCACCACAGACCAAAAACAGCTGCTAGAAAGATAGAACTAAAAATATAATCAACCACTCATCAGAAACCTTGCCAAAAGATAAAAGAAAAAGAAAATTGTCTCATCATTAAATAACTACTACTACAAAATGGTGCTGATCAGAGCAATCTCCTAAAGAGATTCCAAAAGCAGAACACTCCTCTTTTTTATATTGTCCATCAGAAAAAGCTGGTAACACACATTCCAAATATTAATGGTACTTAGTCATAAAATAAGAGGAATTAACACCACCACATTGTATTCTAAATTTCTCAGTAGTTGAGATGTGTGTATATACATATACATGTATATATCTGTAGATATACATGTACATTATATTGGCCTTTATCCAAATGAATAATACAATTTATTTTGTATCTACTAGTAGCTATGACTTGAAGTCTGATGCCAACCAACATCAGATTCCTGCCCTCCTAGGAAAGAAGGAAATGGGAAAGACAATTTCTTCCATGATTGGATTTCAGAATGATGGGCCCAAAGTCTTTAAGAAGACACTTGTGTTATATACAACTTATAAGACCTTGTGAAAATGCTTACAAAGATTTATTTGCATCTCAAAAGAACAGAATGAATGAACAATTTACAAATGTTTGAACGTGAATTCAAGAAGGGCAACTTTATTCTCTTTTTTGGGTGTGAGAGAGTAAGATTTTAACTTTGGGTTTCTATGCACTCACTGCGAAGCTATGGAATGTCCATACACAAGAGAGTATGGGTGTGTTTCACTTAAATTCTGCTACAAGACACACAAAGTTGGATTTTGTTTATATTTTACATATCATAAAATATTATTCTTTGATTTTAAATTTAAAAGAATTCTAGTCTTGCAAGTATACAACAACAAAAAGTGGGCTGGATTTGGCAACTCTTAACCTAGTCTCTAACTAGGCCTATCTAGAACTGAATTCCTAAAAACAATGAACAATGGAACTTTCACTTCCTTGGTAGCCAGTATGTAGCTACAGTTAGTTTTTGTTGTCATGGGTTTTCTCCAGCTAAAACACATTTAACTTCCTTTATTTTTAGTATTCCTAAGAGTATGGTAACAAAGAACGAATTTCACTGTTCAAAACAACAGAAGTCTATTTTTTCACAGGTCTTGGAAGTTACAAATCTGCAATCAAATTGATAGCAGTCTGGTCCATATTGGAGGCTCTGATGGAGAAAACTCCATGTGTCTTCTGGTAGCTTCTGGTAGTTTCCCTCATTTCTTGGCATTCATTGTCCTCCTAGAGGTGCATCACTATTGCCACCTTTATCACCAGGCTGTTCCTGTGTCTGCCTGCATATCAACATATCTTGTGGGAAAATATGATTCTATTTATCATAGTCCCAATTTTCAGGTTAATTTCTGGATGCTTTCTGCTCACTAACTAGAACACTATATCTATATATCTCTCTACATGTGTGTGTAAATATATGTGTGCATATATATACGTGTCTATGTATGTATGTATATATATACATATATATATACATATATATATATACATATATATATACATATATATGTATATATATATATATGTATATATATATATATGCCAGTCCTAGGCTCAAACTCAGAGCCTAAGCACTGTCCCTGAGCTTCTTTTGCTAAAGGCTATCACTCTACCACTTGAGCCACAGCACCATTTCCGGCTTTTTCTATTTATGTAGTACTGAGGAATCAAACCCAGGGCTTCATGCATGCTAAGCAAGCACTCTACCACTAAACCACATTCCCCACCTGAGAATACTATATTCTGATGATACTCTCAATCACAACATTTCCCTGGGTTTGACTAAGACACTCTGACCAGGCCACATCCTTGAAGAATATAAATCCTTGGCCAGGACTTGTGGTTCATGTAATTCCAGCTGCAGATCAAGCTGAAGATCAAGAGGATCACAATCCAGACATATAAACAAACTATTTAAACAATAATGAAAGCACAAAGAGTAAAGGTTTGACTAAGAAGATCCCTGCCGAGGGCCATGTGCAAAGATCAGTTCAAAATGAATCAAAGACTCTAGAGCTGTCATGTGATACTTGAGATTTTGAAAGTACTAAGAAGAAAACTTAAGAGGAAACATTTCCATATATGGACATAAGCAATGTCTTTTTCTAATATCATAGCCAATAAGAGCAAGAGTGTTAAAGGAAATTGTATCAAATTAAGAAACTTCTATACAGCAAAAGAAACAATAAACAGAATGAAGACACCAGCCTACAGAATGGGAAAAAAATATTTGCCAGCTACTTATCTGACAGGAAATTAATATCCAGAATAGATAAAGAGCTAAAAAAATGGAACATCAAAAGAAGTTATTCCAATCAATAGTTGGACCCTTTCAAATGAAAAAATACAAGTGGCAAGTAAACATGAAAAAATTTCAACCACCTTAGTCATCAGGGAAACAGAAATCAAAGATACATGGCGATTCAGCCTCACCCCAGTCAGAATGGCCACTCTTCACAATACAAAGAACAACAAATATTGGTGAAGATCCTGGGGGAGAAAGAACTCTTATTCATTGCTGGTAGGAATGTAAATTTGTTCAGCCACTATGAGAATCACCATGGAAATTCCTTAAAAATTAACAATAGAATTCCCATATGATCCAGCACTTCTGGGTATAAACTCAAAACAATAAAAGTTAGCTAACTTCATAGAAATACTTCTGTACCTATCTTCATTGAAGAAATATTCATAATATACAAGTTATGAAATAGCTCAGGTACCCATTGATGGATGAATGGATGGAGAAAATAGGGTAGATTCCAATTTTACTCAGTCATTAATAATACAGAAATTATATTGTTTGATTGAAAAATAGATGCAACTGGAGGCCATTGTACTAAGTGAAAAAAATCTTGCTTGTCTCACAAAGACATAAATATCTTGTATTTTCTCACTTTTGTAGTGTCTAGGGAGACAGCAAACCAATGCACACACATGTGTGCACACACATACACATGCACACACAAACAAGCTTACAAAAGTAAACTGAAAGGAGGGGAAGAGAGGTAAAAGAAACAATAACAGAAAAGGTGAATATGATGAAATATATTCTATGCATGTATGGCAATACCATGATGGAACTCTTGCTATGTATAATTTAATAGACATCAACACAAAAATAATGTTTGAAAACTTCTAGGATTAATGTAACCTTTGGCTGATAATTACTGTCCATCCCCAGCCTCCCCAAATAAGGAGTCCCTCAGTTCCACACCACAGGTCTCATGTATGGGCATGAAGTATGGATTTGGAAAGCATTAGACTCCTCATCTGACAAAAGCAAAATGTTGAGAAGGATACAACAGAGACAATTAAGGAAGGATTTCTAGAATCTGTGAGCAGGGTAAGACTACACTCAATTACCAAAGGACAATGACTGCCTCTTGCCCCTGATTTTACCCCCAGACCTTCTTCAGTGAGTAGGTAGAGTACTTCAACCACACAAGTGAGATCTAGCTGGAAGACACTATAATAAACCTGCTACAGAAAATACCATGGGCTTGGAAAGTGAAAACACCTTAGAAGAAAATTTAACAAGAGTTGGTGACTCCAGGACTGGGACTAAGAAAAGGTGAAGCAGGTACCCCAACACTCCCACCAAAGAAACTAGAAAAGCACAGAGCACTCTAAATGTGGGTCTATTTAGAAGGGAAGATGATGAGTTTGGCTGATGGTTTCTGATGTTGTGAAAGTTCTAGTATTAAGAGAACTCTCCCAGAGGATCTTGGAGAGGGTGAAGAGTTGGTTGGAGAGTTGGTGCAAAAATAACTGATCTAATGAGAGAAATTGAATTCCACAAAATAAAATAATGAAAAGCAAGAAACTCATAGTTAAGAACATTTGGATAGAGAATGCCCTCCAAAGGTCCATGTGTTACAGTCAGCAACCAAAAAGAGGTTAAGCCTAGTGAGAAGTTTTGTGTCACTGGAGGAGAGGGCTCAGAGAGTATTAGGTGATTCCATCCCCATCTCTTTCTCTACTCTCTCCCTCCCTCTCTCGCTCCCTACCCCCTCCACCTCCTCTCCCCTTCCCTCTGTCCTTCTTGTCCCCCCCCCACCCCGTTAGCAAATGTGCTGCCTCCCCACAGGCCCAAAACAATAAATCCAATTGATCATGGGATGGAACCTCCAATGCTGTGAGATAGAAATCAACCACCATTTTCTCTTTACAAGTTAATCTATCTCGGTATTTGTTATAGTAATAAAGCTGACTTACACAAGCATCAACTCACAGAGATACATAGGCAGCATAAATGAAAGACAGAAGGTGAGAGAAATGTTTGGATCTCCTCGGTGGATAGCCCTCTGATTCACTTATCACTGCCTTTTGATGAACTCAGCATTGATGGCATTCAGAGTGAGGCTGAGTCAAAGGACACCTACATCACTCAGAATGCTAGCACCACATGTTAGCACAGAATGTTAGCTACAGCCTTGTCCCAGTGGTTGTCAGGGAAACAGAAGTAATACTCTCTCTGTTCACACTCTCCTAGAACACTGGAGACTGGTTTCCTGACATCACTTTCCCCCAAGCACAAAAATTATTTTTTTGTACTTTAGTATCCACATTTATGTACTTAGAAAAAAATCTCCTGGAGGAGACTGTCTAGCTGAAGAAAAGAGAAACAGACACACAGTCCCATGGGTTACCACAAACCACACTACAACCGTGAAGAAATCAAATCACTGACCCTGGAGAAATCTGGGAGAGGCCCAGCCTCCTCCCTGCTGCTGGTTTCTCTGAAGACTCTAGCAGGCTCACTTCTATTATAATCAGAATTCTCAAACGCAATAAATACTTGGTTTAATATGCAGGGAGCTGTTAAAATTGTGTGCTTTAAATTTGAACAGAAAAGACAGAAATAGCTCTGGGGTGGTTAGCACTCCTTGGAAGACAGAGTCCCAAGAAGCGTGCCTCTGCAGCCTTCAAGGCTGCAGTGTGTCCCGCAGAGCCCTGCTCCAGCAGGGAGAACCTGGCAGACACCGCGTTCCCGGTGAGGTCAGGCTGGTCCACCCTGATTACTGGCTGTCCTTCACCAAGTGCCTTGAGCGGCTTTCGCTTTTCTTTCTGTGAAAACATAACTGAGATTGGGGAAAGTTCTGCTTTTCTGTTACCAGTGCAGCCAAACTCTCCACAGACAGAGACGAGGAATGCAGAGTTTTATGGGCAACAAGCTGACAAGTTGGAAAATGGGCTGAGGAAGGAAGATCGCTGAGTTTGGTTCTGATCTATACTACATAATGAGACACTGGCTCATAAAGGAGGAGGGGGAAAGAGAGGACCAGGGAAAGAAGGAGGAAGAGGGGGAAGGCCAGATAGAAGGATAGGAAGGAGGGATGAAAGAAAGAAAAGAGAGGTTGGAGGGAGGATGGGAAAAGAAAGGTAGGAAGAAAAAAAGAAAATACATTGAGTCTTTTTTTGAGTTGCTGGAGACTGTTCTAGTTTCCCTTCTGAGCAGATATTGTAGGTTCTAGACTTATTTGGCAATAATGTGAGTAGTATGAAGATGAATCAGACTCAGATCCCTTTCCTCTGGCATAAACACATAATTGCATGAAGTGTCCTGAAAGGTCCTGTACTCAAATGGATAATTGAGAATTTAGGAAGCTATTACACCTAAGTATGGCCAGATTGTTAAGGTAAAGAATTCAGTGACATTGAAGCACCAGTGTCCCCTATTCCCCCCTCCATACATAGCATTTAGGCAACTGGAATGAGGGAAGAAACAGCTGCTGATACCTGGTAAGAGCGATACCCAGGCAGGGTGCCATCATCAGGCAAGAGCCATAACTGCTTTCCAGAACCAGTCAGAAGAAGCCCTATGAGCCTTCCCCTATTCCCTGACAGCTTCAATTTCAACCAGTCATCTGAGAATGGAGCTGATTCAGTACTTAGGGGTCAGTCTCCAATACTACCCCCAACGCAGCAGGGTGATTTGATTTCATATTTGCATTAGTAGAGACAAATAGAAATACACACAATGTAATTTACATACAAGATGTAGAGAAAAGTTCCAATGTTAGTGGTATTTGAGTATAGGATTTCTAAAAGGAGAATGGGTGGAGGGACAAGCCAAAGAACACACAGGATAGAAATCAGAAGCATAAAAACATCACTTGGGCTTTTGTAAAGCTGGTAGTCTGATGTGATTAGATTCTACTATTTCAGGGTAAGGCAGGGATTTGAAGTAAGCAAATAGAATGATGAATAGCTGATAGTCACACCACTGAGTTGAGTTTATTTTCTATGTTAGTATTCTTAAAACCTCATTTCCAGACTAGCAGAATCAGTACCACCTGGGAATGTTTTAAAAATGTAAATCTTGCCCCAACGTCAAATCTATTGGAGGGTTATTCTCAGCCATCTGAGTCCAGGTGATTCTGATGCACGGTCAAGTTTGGCAAGTGCTACAGTGGCTCAGGAAGCCAAAAAAAAGGACAAAGCCGCAGAGCTGCTTTCTGAAAAGGTAGTGAATCTGTTGATGTGCCAGCCTCTGCTCTCTTAGCAGTGTGCATGAAATTTCTGATTCCATTGTAAAGATGTTTACACCAACCTCCAAATAAGCACTGTTATTATGAGTTACATTTGTTACAGATGTCCTTATATTAGTACCTGACATAAGCTTATGATTGCAACAAACAAGTATCTTAATGAAAGGTTTGCTTGTTGTTTGGACGATAAAAAGAATAAAGTATTTGGGTAGAAAGAGGAAAGATGTTTTCAATCCTAACTAACCAGTAGCTACCCTACTTCAAGGAGAATAATTTTGTTTTATTCTTTCTCATTAAATAAGAAAGATAGAATGAACATAATCTCAATTTTTGACACTTGGAATCACTGGATCAACTGTCAACTTTGGTTTAGAATACTTTTTTCTCAGAATTTTAGAGCATGATAATCTGTATGTCCCAACATTCTATTCTTTTTTCTTTCTTTCTTTTTTGTTGATCATGGGGCTTGAACTCTGGGCCTGGGTGCTGTCCCTGAGCTCTTCAGCATACAAGCACTTAAACCACAGTGCCACTTCTGGTTTTCTGGTGGTTAATTGGAGATAAGCATCTCACGGATCGCTATTAAGAAAATTTCCGCCTATGTCAAGGAGCCCTAGAGTTTCTCCTATTCCTTTCTGTAATATTTTCATGGAGTCTGCTTTTATTTCTAGGTCTTTGATCCATTTGGAGTTGATTCTAGTGCAGGGTGATATATAAAGATCTAGCTTTAGTTTTCTACAAGTGTTTAACCAATTTTACCAGCACCATTTACTGAAAAGGCTGTTTTTCTTCCATTCTATTTCTTTTCTTCTTATTGTTTAATGTCTAGCCAAGCAATGTTTTATTACTTTCTTTTTTATTAATAAGTTTTTTATTGTGAAAATACAGTACAGATGGGTTACAATTACATGAGCAAGGTAATCGGTACATTTTTTATCAAGCGTTGTTGCCTCATTCTTTGTTTTTCCCTTACCATCCCTGCCCTCCATCTCCAAGACTACACTACCCCCCCTCCCACCAAAGATGTAAAGTTCAGTTTTCGACATAGCATCTTGTACATTTCATTGTTGCAATGGATCCATCTGTATCCCTATTTAAACAATTTGATTTTTTTCTCTTCCCTTCCACAAATTATACTAACATCAAATACAGTGAAAACAGGGGTTATGCCAAGGGGGAGGGACATACAAAGCAACAAAAAAATCACCTTATAAATATGTTAGAAACAAGAAAGAAAACCACTTGAGTCCTTATCTTTAGGTTAATTTTGCTTAACATCAACTTGTCTGACCTTTTCTGCCGGCCTCATACATATACTAGCTATAGCAAATAAGAGGGCCTAGCTTTCTTCACTTAATATAATTTTCTCCAAGTCTTTCCATTTCCTAACAAATAGGGCAGTGTCATGCTTTCTGATGGAGGTATAGAATTCCATTGTGTATATATACCACATTTTCTTGATCCATTCATCTACTGAGGGGCATCTGGGTTGGTTCCATATCTTAACTATGGTAAATAATGCTGCAATAAACATAGTTGTGCTGGTAGCTTTAGTATGCTCTTGTTTGTGATCATTTGGGTAAATACCCAAAAGTAGGATTGCTGAGTCATAGGGGAGCTCTTTGTGGAGTCTTTTAGGAACCTCCATACTACTTTCCAAAGTGGTTGAACAAGTTTACACTCCCACCAACAATGCAGTAAGGTTTCCTTCTGGCCACATCCCCTCCAACATCTGTTGTATTACAGTTCTTGATTATAGCCATTCTAACTTGGGTGAGGTGGTATCTCAGTGTTGTTTTGATTTGTATTTCTTTTACGGCTAGAGATGTTGAGCTCTTCCTCATGTGTCTATTAGCCATCTTTCTTTCCTCTTCAGAGTCATTTCTCTGTAACTCTTGCTTTTTCTTTTTCTTTCTTTTTTTTTTTTTTTTGTTGGTCATGGGGCTTGAACTCTGGGCCTGTCCTTGTGCTCTTCAGTTCAAGGTGAGCGCTCTACCACTTGAGCCACAGCACCACTTCTGGTTTTTCTAGTGGTCTATTGGAGATAAGAGTCTCCTGGACATTCCTTCCCCGGGCTGGATTTGAATCGAAATCCTCAGATCTCAGCCTCCTGAGTAGCTAGGATTACAGAGGTGAGCCACCGGCAACTGGCTTCTCTGTAAATCTTTAGCCCACTTATTTATTGGGCAGTTATTTCTTTGAGGATTTGTTGTTGGGGGATTTAATTTTTTGAGTTCTAGTTATATTTTAGATATGAGACTCTTGTCCGTTGTATGGCTAGTGAGGATCTTCTCCCAATCCATGGGTTTTCTATTGATTTTGCTAGCTATGTCCTTTGCCATGCAGAAGCTCTGCAATTTCATGCAATCCCATTTGTCCAACTTTTCTTTGAGTTGTTGTGTTTCTGGGAGCAGCAAGCTAAGCCCCAATCCAATAGATGGATAGAAATAATTAAAATTAAATCAGAATTAAACCAATTAGAATCCAAAAAAAATTAAGAAAGAATCAACAAAACAAAGAGTTGGTTCTTTGAAAAAAAATTAACAAAATTGACAGACCCTTAGCAAATCTTATCAGACAAAGAAGAGAACACACCCAAATAAACTCAGAGATGAGAATGGAAACAGCACCACAAAAACAACCAAGATCTAGAACATTATAAGGGAATATTTCTCAAAACTTTATGCTAATAAGTTTGAGAACCTGGAAGAAATGGACCTTTTCCTAGTAAATATCAACATGCCGAAACTAAACCAAGATGAGTTAAACCAACTTAACAGGCCCATATCAAGCATTGAAATAGAAACAGCAGTAAGAGCCCTTCCATCTAAGAAAAGCCCAGGACCGGATGGATTTACAATGGAATTCTACAAGGCCTTCAAAGCAGAGCATTCTATTTAGTTCCCTTGTCAAAGATTAGGTGCTATAGGTCTGTGGGTTCATTTCTGAGTCTTCAGTCCTATTCTATTGGTCCTCAGGTCTGTTCTTGTGCCAGTACCAAGCTATTTTGGTTACTATGGCTTTGTAGTAGAGTTTGAAATTTGGAATTGATATTCCTCCAGCACTGTTCTTTCGACTAAGGATTGTTTTTGCTATTCAGGGTCTTTTAGTGTTCCATGTGAATTTTTGGATTGCTTCCTCTATTTCTTTTTTTATTTAATAAGTTTTTATTGTAAAAATACTGTACTGAGGGGTTACAATTACAGGAGCAAGGTAATAAGTTCATTTCTTATCAAACATTATTGCCTCCTCCTTTATTTTTCCCCTACCATCCTTGTCCTCCCACGACTACACTCCTCCCCCCCCCAAGTTGTAAAGTTCGTTTTTCAACATAGCATTTTGTACATCTCATTGTTGCAATGGGTCAACATGTATCCCTATTTAAACAATTTGTTTTTTTCCCTTCCAGCTAAATTATACCAATATCAAATACAGTGAAAACAGGGGTTATACCGTGAGGGAGGGCCATACAAAGCAACAAAACAATCACCTTATAAATATGTTAGGAACAATAGCAAAAAAGAAAAAAAACTGCTTGTGTCCTTATCTTGGGGTTCATTTCGCCTAACATCAACTTATCTGTTTCTGCTTGTCTCATACATATACTAGTTATTTCAAATAAAGGAAAGCATGAGACCTATGTTTCTTTGGGCCTGGCTTACTTCACTTAATATAATTTTTTCCAAGTCTTTCCACTTCCTAACAAAGGAGGCAATGTCATTTCTGATGAGGACATAGAATTCTATTGTGTATATATTGTTGGTGGGAGTGTAAACTTGTTCAACCACTTTGGAAGGTAGTGTGGAGGTTCCTCAAAAGACTCCACATAGAGCTACCCTATGACCCAGCAATCCCACTTTTGGGCATTTATCTGATTGATCACAAACAAGACCATTCTAAAGCTACCAGCACAACTATGTGTATTGCAGCTTTATTTACCATAGCTAAGATACCCCTCAATAAATGAATGGATCAAGAAAATGTGATATATATATACATATATAGAGATAGATGAATGGATCAAGAAAATGTGATATATATATATATATATATATATATATATATATATGTTTGCAATGACTAGTATATGTCTAGGACAGGCAGATAAGGTCAAGGCTATGTACATATGACCACATGAGATAATGTTAAGCAAAATGTACCCCAAGACTGGGACACAAGTGGTTTTTTTCTTTCTTGCTAGTGTTTTTAATGTACTTACAATGAACTATGTAATTCTTTTGTTTCTTTTGTATGTTCTTCCCCCACAGTATAACCCATTTTCACTGGGTTTGATGCCGGTGTTCTGCACCTTGTATATACATTTTTGTAATTTGGGGAGGGGAAGGGATATTGGGGAATGCTTAAATGGGGATGCAGGCTGACCCATTGTGACAATGACGATGAGATGTACAGGACATTATGTTAAAAACAAACTTTTCAATGTCATCGTTGTGGGGGGCGGGAGGAGTTGGGGAGGGAAGTGATGGTAGGGAGAAAACAAAAGAGGAGGTAAAATGCTCCCTACAAAATATACTCATTACCCTACTCATGTAACTGTAACCTCTTTGTACAACATTTTTACAATAAATATATTTTTTAAAAAAAGAATCTCACAGACTCTCCTGCCTGAGCTGGCTTTGAGCTGCGAGTCTCAGATCTCAGCCTCCTCAGGAGCTAGGATTACATGTGTGAGCCACCAGTACCCAGCTTCTATTCTTTTTAAGTATACAACAAAATTGGCATTCATTCTGTGTCTGCAAATACCATACTTTGATTAATACATTTGTGTGTGCTTGCATGCAACCCCATGTGTTTACTTGTACATTCATAATTAGTTCACATATGAGAGAGAACACACACCCTTTGTCTCTCTGAGCCTAGCTTACTTCACTCCATGTATTTTCCCAAGTCCAACCAATTCTTTGTTAGATGGTAACTCCTATGTGCAACTGCTTAAAGATAATAAAAATGTAGTTAAACAAAAAAAGGTAGTGAAAAGGACCAGGACAGAGAGAGCCCATGAAAGTATTTCAGTCATCCTGGGGAGGCAACTTGGAAGATGTTAAAGGAAGGTGAAATTTGAAAATCTAAAAGGAGACTGGGTGCTGGTGGCTCACAACTGTAATCCTAGTTACTCAAGGAGACTGAGATCTGAGGATCATGGTTTGAAGCTAGCCAGACAGGAAAGTCTGTGAGACCCTTATCTCCAATTAACAAGCAAAAAGCTAGAAATGGAGCTATAGATAGAACAGCTATACATAAAATCAGCTCAAGACATCCATATGGTATAAAATTGTAAACTACATGAGGTATGGGAAACAAAACCTCAATCTAAGGGAAAAGGAATAAAAAGAGTGAAGGAAAGAACACAGACAATCTGTTCTAAATGGTGATATACTTTTATTTAAGGCAGATAGATCATGGCATCTTTCAGAGAGCAAAAGTAGTAATCCAAATGCTCACCAGTCTTTCACATCATGAAACTTACATATACCCAATGCAATACAATATCTGGAAGTTAGCAGAAATCAAACTTTTATATTTTTGGAGAAAATTTAACTAAAAGATCAAAAGATAAAAATCAATCATAAAAATAAAAAATTAGCAACTAACTAGAAGGTAAAGGTATGTATCTGTAATCTCAGCTACTATGGAAGCTAAGGTGAGAAGATCTCAAGAGTAAGGCCACTCTGGGCAACATAGCCAACGTGTATCTTAAAAAATTAAATGCATAATCTGATTAAAATAAAAGACATGTCATTTACCTTAACATTCTGGACCAATGAAAGGAAAAGACTCTGAGTTTTTAAGGTTTGTTTGTGCTGGCACTGAGGCTTGAACTCAGGCCCTGGGCATTGTCCCTTAGATTTTTTTGCTCAAGGCTGGTGCTCTATTACTTGATCCATGCTTCTCTTTAGGTTTTTGGTGACTGAGTGGAAGTGAGATTTCCCTGTCTTGGTGGGTTTCAAACTAATTCACCAGTGATATTCACTGGACACTATATTGGAGATGAAGGATACAATTTTGGGAGAAGGGGAACAGGGAGGGACAACACTGTAAAAAAATAAAGGAGGAGGTGACACTGTTCAAAAAGAAATGTACTCATGACCTGACTTATGTAACTTAACCCCTCTCTACATCACCTTTACACTTAAAAAAAAAACTGTGATCCTCACACCTCAGCCTGCTGAGTAGGTAGGATATGTTCTTCAAATTGGACTTCTTAGCAGGAAGTTTGCTTTGAGCACTGTGCAGGAATCACTGAGGGAAGGACAAGACATAAGGAGCTCCTCAGCTTGCTCCATGGAGAAGCACCCCCTTTTGAAGGCTGTATGGCCCTGGGGTGCATGGGTTCAAATGCCAGTACTTTGGTTGCTACCCTGTGACTCTGGTGAATGATTTAACCACCACCCCGCATGCATAAAATGGAGATTTTATTAACCAAATAACATAAAACTCTTAGAAAAGGGACAGAGTAAATACTCAATAAATATGAAGTATTGTTATCAGGCCAAAAAAGTTTGTCAGTGTGCACATTTATCTTTAGGAAAAGAACAAGACAAGTCATATTCTTCTCATTTTGAGAGAGAGGTGTGGCACAGGTAACCAGATAATTGGCTTGTTACAACTTTCTTCTGACTTGGAGAATCAAATGAAAGTAAATTTTGACATGTCCTATGTTCCTTATAGTGAATTGAACTCTCAACACTTCCTTTTCCTGTCGAGAGGGGTAAAATATTTCTAACTTGAGTGGTTGACATTTGAGAGGGTTACAAAAACTCTTACATATTAGACCATAAATGTTAGGTCTGGAAAGCAAGGTATATTGAAAAGCACAACATATCCAGAAGAATAAATAGATCAGAAATATATAACATTTCCATAGCAGGAAAAATGCACCCCTTTAGGCAGGTTCCAAGAATCATGGAGGAATCAAGGGCCAGGCTTTGGGCTTAGTCAGAATTCAGCCAACAAGTATCCAGAATAGGAAACAGTTTCTGATGAATGTTCTAAGAATGGTTTTGTAATTCCTGTTGCTGCTAAAGATATAGGAGAGTATATCCCTCCACCAACTATTAGGAACCTGAGTCAGGCAACAAAAATATAACAAGTAGCAAAAGTAAGCCAGGCACTGTGTGACTAAAAGTAATTTCCTTACTCCAGTTATTACCCAAAGTGGCCTAATCTTGGCTCCTTAGCCACTGCTATGAAGAAGTGAGTGGCGAATTCCGGTCTCTAATTTTCCATCACTAAAACCTGCTAAAAACATTTTCATTTATGCAAAGGTTTTGCTTTCATAGCTAGAGATTAAATGGCAATTAAAGTACTGTCCTAGAGATGGCAGTGAGAGAAGGCTCAAGAGGCTGTAGGTAGAACTCCACTGCCCTAGGTTTGATTTCCAGAACCAACAGGAAAAGAAAAGAGAGAAGGGGAGGAAGAGAAAAGGGGAAGGGAGGAGAGAGGACTTCATTGTATGATAGTAGCTAAACTGAAGGACAGAAATTTCAAACCACCCCATACCCTAACCATGACATAAGAATGAAGCTAAATTTCTGCCATAAAATCACACTGTTCTTTATCTTTACCTTCCATAAAAAAGCAACATCCAGAAATAAGAGGCTAGCAGAACTTTACTCTTACACAAAACATTTCTTGAGATGAAAAGATTTTGAAAGTATTTCTATAGAAAGATTTAGATTGGCATTCATTCAGCCTCCTAAAATACATCTTCTGAAGGCTTGAATTAGGACTTCCCTCCAGGAGTTTTCTTTTCAATTCCTTTAGCTTTCAGCTCCTCCTTGACACGTTCCAGGTACGTGGGATCAGGGTAACCAAAGCTGCAAAATGAAAACAAAAACAAAAACAAAAAAAACCAACTCTTTAGTTTCACATCAATGGTTCTAAAGAATCTATACAATAGATCTTCTGTATTTGAAGGTTACAAACATTCACAGGTAAGTCCTGATGGTAGATGATGTATAATCATTATTTTCTTTCTTTTTTTTTCTTTTTTATAGGTCCAAGACCAGGACTTGAACTCAGTATCTGCCACTTTTGCTCACTGGCTAGCACTCTACCAATTGAGCCATATCTCTAACCTCTGTATAATCATTTTCAGTGTGCAGATATGACTCAGCTAGCTAATAAGTACATTTAGTCAGGCCAGCAGGCTTTAAACTTTTCAGTTCATTATAAGCTGTAATGCTTTTAAGATTATGACACGCTGTGTTTTACAAATAAGATTGTAAAGTTTGAGGGATAGGAAAAGCTCCCAAGATATAGTTTAAGCTGGGCACCTTTGGCTCATGGCTGTAATTCTAGCTATTCAGGAGGCTGAGCTCTAAAGATCAAAGCTTTTAGCCAGCTAGGACAAGAGAGTCCATGATATTCTTATTGCCATTTAACCAGCAAATATCTGGAAATGGAGCTGAAATAATGACAGCCTTTAGCAAAAAAAAGCTAAGGAATGGTGTCTAGGCCCTGAGTTTAAGCCAAGTACCAGCGCACACACGCGCGCGCGCACACACATACACACACACACACACACACACACACACACGTCAAAAAATATTTTTTTTTGTCTGAGGTACTCTGAGTTTCATAAAAAAAAGAAAGAAAGCAACTTGATTCCCTGATATATGTATGTGGTAGCTTAAGAATGTAGTCCTAGCTATTTGAAAAGCAGAAATGAGGCAGAGGATTGCCATTGAAGTCAGCCAAGGCATTAAAAATATAAACAAACATACAAGAGTTTTTGAGACATAATCTCAACCAATGGTTTGTCACAGTGGCAGTCACTTGTCATCCCCAATGATGCACAGAAGCACAAATAGGAGGATCGCAGCCCAGGAAGGATGGGCCAGGCATAAAGCAAGGCTCTAACTAATCAACACACACAACACAAAAAGGCCAGCAGAATAGCTCAAATGATAGAGCACCTGCCTAGAAAGCAGGAGGCCCTGAGAGTTTGACCCCCAGTACCACCAAGAAAAAAAAATCAGATCTCCTATTACACAGCTTCTACTACCAATTAGTTCCCTTACAACTAAACCTTTTTCTAGCATGCCTTTGGCCAAGTGAGTTCAGATTCTTTGTGGTCTGTTATAAAAAGAAGGGGAAAAGATAGGACCTCAAAAGATGACCTTAAGCAAAAGCAAATAATATTCCTATGATCAGCCCTTCAAACAGACATAAAGCCCCAAACTAAGTCAACGTGGATACCACTGTCCTAAGTACATAAAACTCTGTGGTTGGCAAGAAAAAGGGTTATAGAGACCAATCTTTCTGGCTTTGAAATTATTATACCAAATTAACATCTCTTAAATATACTGCAAAATACCACTTTCTGGCTTTGAAATTATTATACCAAATTAACATCTCTTAAAAATATTGCAAAATACCACTGTTGATAAAGTCTACTTAATCCAGTCTCCAGTGGGCTCATGCCTATAATCTTAGCTACTCAAGAGGCTGAGATCTGAGGATCATGGTTCAAAGCCAGCTCTGGTAGGAAAGTCCGTGAGACTCTTATCTCCAATTAAGTACCAGAAAACTGGAAGTGGCACCATGGCTCAAGTGGTAGAACTCTTGCCTTGAGCTGAAGAGCTCAGGGTAGCACCCAGGCCCAGAGTTCAAGCCCCACGACTGACAAAAAATAAAGTCTACTTATATCCACACCCTGAAATTGCCACATTTCATCACCTCTACACTTCGTTTACCAACTGTTGTATTTCAAGAAGTTCTCACTTTTGTGGTCCTCCATATTTTGATGTTTTATGGTGGATATCATTCCATGTGACAACATCAGAGACTCCCAATACTCGAGAATCCCCCACTGTGAAAATCAGCTTTTGTTCAAAGGCGATTTTGAGCAGATCCAAAACCTCCCTTCCTTCCTTATTATTAGGCAAATATGCAGTTCTCTGTGTTCCATAATAAGGCTTTCCTGGGTTTGGATGTTCTTTCTGTAAGAAAACAAGAAAATATCATTTGAAAACAGTCTGCTGCTAAGCTTTACATATATTTTTTTTCTTTGTAGATAGAACAAACTAAAAGAAAGAAAAGTACTAAAGCTGTCATCAGAGTCCCAATAATTCATGTATCTTCTCTTCAAATTCATTCTAGGAATATTACCATTCAACTCCCCACATCCCAACATGTAATTCCCACCTACCCTTCTTCTACCTTAAGAAACAGACACGAGTAGAAAACTCAAAGAGATGGGTGGATGGGAAGGGAAGGAACTAGAGAAGGGATAACTCTGATCACGATGAACTTTACAGCACCAGCACTACACAGGAGGCTGAGATCTGAGGTGGTTCCAAAACAGCTTAGGCAGGAAAATCTGTGAGATTCTGATCTCCAATTAATCACCCCCCAAAAAAGCTGAAAGTGGAAGCATGGCTCAAGTGGTAGAGTGGTAGCTTTAAAGGAAAAAGCTGCAGGACAGCACCCAGTTCTACCCCAGTACTGCACCCATCCCCCACAAAAATTCATTTTAAATATAACTGGACATGTTAGATCAAAACACCATTGTACAACTATTGGAAGTTAATAATAAAAAAAGAAGCATTTCAAAAAGGAACGAAATAGACATGAAATGCTGTGGTTTTAGCTTGGTGGTACAGTGTCTGTTTAGCCCTGGATTCAATCCCAAACATGGGAGAGGAAGAACAAGAGAGGGAGAGAGAAAAGAAGAGGGAGAGAGGGAGAGGAAAACAGGAATGATATCTCTTAAAAGCAAAGAATGTTCAATCCCTTGCACAATGTCCTTGAAATAATTCTCTGGGAAATCTATTATCTAAGAGGTAACAGAGAAACCACTTTTGCTCTGGTAATCCTAACATAATGGGGGGAAAAAGGCAGGGAACTCAGAAACTTACACTTTGTATGCCTTTTTCTATCTTATATTGAATCTCAATGGTGCCACAGCCTTCATAACCTGGAAGTGGCTCTTTCAAAATGGTGTGAGTCATGGATCCATTTGGTTGATTCCCTTTATGGACACCATAGGAAACTTGGCACACAGGACAAACTGGCTTATATGTCATGGACTTTCTGATACAATCATCACAGAATTCATGCTTGCACTTTGGCAACACGTGCTTGTTTCTAATGGTATCTATGCAGATGACACAAATGGCTTTCTCCTTCTCATTCACTTCTGAGACCTCAGAACGTGCAGAGCTGCTGAGGGAGAGAGAAGTTGATTTTGATGCATTCTGATCAATTTCCATGGGTGTCTCCTGTTCCATATTCAATTTCCCTCCAGTGGATAATACCTCACTTTCTAAGATATGCTGCTTAGCTTCAGCAAAATGCTTTGGCAAACCAATCAAAGTCATTGACTCTTTGTTCAATGCCAAGTGTATATATGGATGACTTTTCCTAAAGTCATCAACAAACTTGGTCCAATGTAAGTGCTTTTTATCCTGGCCCAGATGTTTCAGTGAAAGATCTTCTCTTACCAGCTGACTTGTGACATATTGAAAAGCATCAATGAAACTTGCAGACGCATGGGCAGACAGATCCATCTGCTTATCCCCAGGATTAAATTGAATGAATGTTTTCTGACGTTTCCTACAAACTGTACCACTAGTGTTGTACTTTTGCTCTATCTCTTTTATCTCCTGGAGTAATTCAACTTCTAGAAGCTTATAGAGAACAGTATTAACCTCAATTTCATTCGTCCAAATGTGTAATATTTTCACAGGTATCCTGACATTTTCAGAGATTTTTTTTTTGGCAGCTGAAATGTCATCTTGGGTCCCAAGGAGAGTTAGCATTCCTCCTTGTTCTTTTATCAGAAGCTTTCTAAAACAGTGACTCAGTTCCTGTTTTGTCCACTGACTGTCTGCTAAAGAGACAGAGTCTTGATTCAGAGATTCTGTGTTCTTCTGAAACTCCTTGGTAAAATACTCTCGAGCTGCATCCAGATCACCTGATTGACCAGGGATAAAATCTACATAGACTGCATTGGGAGGTATATCTTGAGTTTGGATGTGTACACCAAATAGTGTCTGTATGGATTCTATTTTATCAGGACAAGAATGCACGAAATATTCGAAGTAAGGCAAAGAAAGTTTAAAACCTGTATCTTCTGATCTGGTGTTTGGTTCTGAAGTGTACAGGTTGCTGTCCCAGTCCTGCAGGTCAGATGACACGGTCTCCACAGTGGAAAGGGAAGACATCTCTTCCTGCTCATGTTCTATCAGTTGCCTACTGAAGAAGTGGTAGATTTTTTCAATGTCTCTGAAATCACCAGAAACCTTCTCAATTCCATCTTCACCCTCCATCTTCTTGATACCAGGGCAGAGAATGGTCACTTGTGCCCTCTGCTCTTTGGAAAACAGGTCACAGTTCAGGCTAGCCTCCACCATCTGAAAGACCTGAGATTGTAAAAAGAAAAGGTAGAAATAAGATTTCTCCCACACCTACAGTCTTCTCTTCGAAAGGCTGTCTTTCCTTAGCAGGGAATTATTCTTTTCAAATCCTTTGAGAAGAAGAATGTGTGCTATAACCCAGAAGTTCTTAGTCCTATATGCATATTAGAATCATGTAAGTGGTTTAAGAAAGAAAAAAAGCCAGCGCCCAGACTCATCTCAGAAATTCATGTAATTTGTTTGTAGTAAGGTATAGGAAATAACTGTTTTTGTATGTGTGCCAGTTCTGGGGCTTGAACTCAGGGCCTTAGTACCATGTCAGCTTTTTCACTGCTCTATCATTTGAGCCACAGACCCACTTCCAGATCTTAGCTGTTTAAATGAAGTTAAGAGTCTCATGGATTTTCCTTCCCAGACTGGCTTTGAACTGACAACCTCAGATCTTAGGCTCCTGAGTAGCTAGGATTACAAGTGTGAACTACCAGCACTCAATAGGAATAAGTATTTTAAAGCCCTGTGGCTAAGAGAGCTATGTTGTAGATCTGGCATTAACTACTTAACCTTGGGGAAACAGGATGAGGGTAGAGAGAAAGTATTTCTGCACTCTAGACAAGTTGCTGGTTTCACAAGAGTCAAGAAGCTTAGAAGGTAGCCATATGACAAAAGAGGCTTTGCTTATTTATCAGTCTTTTTCCTCTTATTTTCTTACCTTCAATAAAGCAAAACAAAATAGTAAGCTTCTGACTTTATGCAGAGTTGTTAGTCCCTTTTAAACCTTGGTCTCTAGAGGCTCAGTTATAGGAAAGAAGGATCAGATTAGGATTAAAAGGACAGAGCCAAATCAGATGCAAGATAAAAGTGAATTTTCTCATTTTAATTTTGCAAGGAGGACTTTCTGGGGGGAGAGGGGCATGGAATATTGTTCCTCTAGATTTTCAGGTGTTTTTTGTTTTTTTCTTGAATCTAGCCTCTTCTCATCCCTCTAACAGGAATGGTTGCCACTGGCAGGCATTTTGTTGTGTATCTACTTGTTTATGATTATCTGTTCCTCTTATTAGAAAGTAAGGGCCTCAAGTGCAGAGGCTGTAGTTCACCTGGGTGTATCCCCGCCCCGTAGCCTGTAATAATGTCTGGCACACAGTAGGCAGTCAGTATCTATTTGTTGAAGAAATTTTGGATGTTTGCCTCCTTCTCATCATTTAAGTTTTAGGCCACATATCACCTTTTGCAGAAAAGTAGATTTTGCCTTTTCATCAGAAGTAGAACCATCTCTATCTTCCCCTTCCTCACCCTGGCCCTGTTCCTTTCTGAAGCCAAACTGCATTGTATTCTCTTCTTACCATGTACTAGTCTCTGAAATAGGTTTGTCCCATTCATTCCTTCGCTTATTGTTTATTATTTCTGTGCACCTCTCTATCTCCAATACAAGCTGAATGGCAGCAGGGACCTTTTTGTGCACACCTCTGTGTCCCAGTTCCTAAACTACAGTCAGTCCCCAGCAAGTGGTTATTAGACCAACCGAGCAGAAGGTATGGAGACCACAGGGGCAGTCACAGGAACAGAACAGACTCCTATCAACACTCAGCTTTTGGACACAGGCGTCCCCAGCTCTAGGAACAAGTCCTACCTTGGGATGCTTCTCATCAGACAGTGCTTCCGCTTGCCACTGTGTCAACGAAGGAATTCTGGGTCTTGTATTCTCTTCTGACTTTTTAGTGGTTTCCAGGAAAACAGTCACATGTTTATTGTCAACCGCAATCTGGTGCTTCTCTTTTTCCAACACTCTCTTCTTGGCTTTGAGGGAGACATAAAACAAATGTCCACACAAGAGAGAGTTCAAAACAAAGGAGGAAGCAACAATGCTCTATAGGTAATGTACTCATTACCTTACTCATGTAACTGTAACCCCTCTGTACAATATTTTTACAATATAAAAATATATTTTAAAAAAGAAAAAAAAAGAGTTCAAATGTTTGGCCCTTGGTATTTCCTGTGAGTTGGTTCTGGGAACCCCCAAGGATGTACAAATTCATGAATGCTCAAGTTCTTGGCATAAAAATGGCACAGTATGGGCCTATCTTCTACTCACATCTCCTATCTAGTTTAAACAAGTTCTAGGTTACCTGCAATACTGTATTACTTATTACACTAATTTGTTTAGGGAATATTGGCAAGAAAAATATCTACATGTTCACTACAAATGCTTTGTTTTTTCCTCAAGTATTTTCCATCCCTGGCTGGTTGAATCCATACAGGCTGAATCCATGCATCCAGGCCTCTTTCATTCATCTGTTTGCTGTCCCAGATAGGTGGCAGTCAAGCTGTCCCCCTGCATCCTGGTCTAAAGGTGAGCTGGTGAGAAGTATATGGAGTTCTTCAGAACTCTGAAGTAGGTAGCTTGAGTTTTACTGTAGAAATGAAAGCTTAAGCTAGATGCTGGTGCCTTATGCCTGTAATTCTAGCTGCTCAGAAGGCTGAGATCTGAGGATTGTGGTTCAAAGCCAGCATTGACAGACTAGTCTGTGAGACTCTTACCTCCAATTGACCAGCAAAAAGTAGAAAGTGGAGCTGTGGCTCAAGTGTGCACCAGATTTGAGCACAAAAACCCAGTCCTTGAGTAAAAGCTCCAGTAGCAGCACAAGAGAGAGGGGGAGGAGGGAGGGAGGGGGGGAGGTAGAGAGAGAGAGGGAGGGAGGGAGGGAGGGAGAGCTTAATGATAATGGAACATCATCTCATTAAATTAATGGAACACCCTCTCCTCTGTAAAATTATGTTTCTGAAAATTGTCTCTAATTCCTCATTTCAACGATATGAAAAAAAAAACCTCATTCATTATGTAGTTAAGAGGGGGAAAAAAGAGAGAATCCAAAGTTCAGACTTACAATGTTGTAAAGGCACATATATTTGTTGACATTTATAGAAAATGACCAGAAGGAAATATACCAAAATGGTCTCACCGCAAATTTCCACATAATTTTCTTCTTTCTTCTGTTCTCTCTTTTCTATGGTAAGCATATACTACTTTTGCAATCCTCAAACACAAGTTAATGGATAATGATTTAAAACTTGAAAGTGGCCAGGGACGTAGCTCAGTAGTGTAACACAAAATAAAAATTTTAAAGGAAAGAAAGAAAAGAAGATCAAAAGCAAATGAAAGTGGAAGGCTTGCATGAAACTCCAGCAGTGACCAGGAAGGGCTCCGTGCTTGGCGAGCAGATGGAAAGGGACCTGACTTTAGTGTCAGTCCAGATAAACACTTGGAAAGTGTGATTCTTAGGGGGCAATGAAATCAGACCAGGGGCTTGGTACAAAGGGGGAGTGGGGGAATCTATCCTCCACTGTGGGGCTGGGAAGTCTGCTGGGGTCCCTGTCTCCCTCCCTTCCCCAAGGGCCACACTGTCCAGGCCTCCCCTTCTAGGACCTGCAGGGCTGGGTACCCTCAACAAAGGACGGCCTTTGCACCCCAGCCTGCCCCCCACCCCCACTCACCTGCCCTATCTGCAAACTCCACCAGGAAGGTATCAGAGACGCTGTGGCTCCCGGGTCGCACACGGCACTCCCCGCCGCCCGACTCCTTGCTCTGGAAGTACCTCTCCAGCTTCCTGGAGATTGTCCCAGGCCGTTTCTGGATGGTCTGGGACAATCTCACTACGAGCGGGGACGGCGGCGGGCTGAGGCTGGAGGCCATGACTCCAGGTGTGTCAGTCCGGGCTGGCGTGAAGACGGAGACCTGGGTAGCGGCTTGAGCCAGCGCAGGGCAAAGGCGCTTTGCGTCCCGCCCCACCCCGCGAGATGGGGCGCAAAGTTTCAGTTTCGCTTCCCAGTTCCCTTCCTGTTCCCAGCAGAGCTGCCTCTCCTGCTCGGTGCTGTCTTCCAGAGGCCTTCGTCGGGAGTGAGTAGATTGAGAAGAGGCTGACCCCCGTGGGAAACTTGGGGGCCCCTCTTGCAGGCTCGGGGTGGGGGACAGGTGGAGGGAGGGAGCCAGCAAGGACAGGGGGTCCCCAGTGCCAGGGCTCCTATTTGAGGATGTAAAGGAGGCAGGGGAGAAGTTTCCTCCGCTTTTCTGTTCTTTGAATCCGTTACCATTATTATTTGTCATTCCGATGTAATTCACATTTTGAGTTCTTTTTGTTTGTTTGTTTGAGTTGTGTGTGCTTGTCTGCATGGTGACTTCTTATGCGCTTCCTCCCTGCAACGTGCCCATTAGATTGGCACTTGGGCTGCCTGACCCTCCCCCCTGGAGTTGGCCAACAACACTGTACTGTTTGCTGACCACCTAAGGGCTTGGTAATGGGGCCAGCGAACCTGAGAACAAAGAAGCAAAATCTCTTGAAGACCCTCTGGAGGAAGAAGTTTCTAGCAGGATCTTCAGTGCTGGGGCTGGATTAGGAAAAGAGTATCTGGTACTTAGACAGAGAGGCCTAGGGGGAGATGAGAAAAACCTGCAAGATGACCTGCTCATTAGGTCCATAATGAGAAGCACTTGGGTTAACTTAAAAATTCCCAGCTATATTTGCAATTTGGAGTCAAACAAACCAGGTACAAGTTGGGCACTAGGGCCTCATGCCTGCCATCCTGGGTACTCAGGAGGCTGAGCTCTGAGGATCACAGTTTGAAGCCTAAGCAGATAAAAGAAAATCATAAGAATCTTATCTCCAATTAATCACTGAAAAGGCAAAAGGGGAGCTGTGGCTCAAGGGGTAGAGCTTCAGCCTTGAGGGGGAAAAAAAAAGAAAAAGAAGGGAAAGGGGCAGGGCCCACAGCTCTGAGTTCAAACCTCAGTACTGACAGACACAAAAGAATGAAAGAGAAAGAAAAAGGAGAAGTTAATTTTACTGTTGTTATATAAGTCAGTATATCTAAATTGTAGTCCTTTCAGCAGGCAATGGGATAGTTTATTCTTTTTTCCCCTTAGTTTTTGTTATTTGGTGTTTTGTACACGTAAGCCTTACATCTCATTTCACACTAATCTCATGCACAGGGCTCAATCGCTTCATATGCCCAATGCTACCTTGGATAGCAGAGCTCTGAGGATCCAGAGAGGAGAAATGGAAGGATCAAGGTGGCTCAGTGGTAGAGTGCTTGCCTTGCATGCTCGAGGCCCTGGGTTTGATTCCTAAGCAAAAAGAAAAAAGCCGGAAGTGGCGCTGTGGCTCAAGTGGTAGAG
>NW_012267261.1:11431243-11439023 GCF_000151885.1 Dipodomys ordii
TTTCAGTAATTTTGTTTCCACATGGGATAAGGAGGTTGATGGAGGAGGAATGAAAACAAGGGACTAGAGAAAGGTCCCTCATTTGCTGAGTCTGAAAATTCCTACATAGGCCTTATGTCATGAAATAGGCAGTTGGAGGTGGCCCTGCATGGTGGGAGATAGAGCTGTTGAGGCTTATGTCTTCAGGCTCTCTATTCTGTCTAGAGAAAGTCCAGGAGACTTCAGATGCTGGAGACTGAGAGCTTTGGGTCATTTTGATCTATGACCTTTGGGTTTCTTCAAGAGTTTATCGACAACCCTTCACTGGGCATCTGTGGCTCAAACTCGTAATCCTAGCTATCCAGGAAGCTGAGATCAAAGCCAGCCTAGTAGCAAAGTCTGTGAGATTCTTGTCCCCAGTTAACCAGCAAATAGCAGAGTTGAAGCTCACAGGGTAGAGTGCTAGCCTTGAGTGAAATTGCTCAGGGATAGAGCCCAGGCCTTGAGTACACACTCACACTCAATCCAACTCTTCATCTCCTTCTGAATTAGAAGTGCATTGACTTCTAAAAAAGTAGGATAAGGTCAATGTTCAATGGAACATTTCAATGTTTCAGACATAGATAAAATCAAAGCATGAAACAAGAAAAAGATCCCAAGCTTAGTACTTTGAGCAGATCTTCTGTTTTGTTGTGTTAGTTATAAGTAATCTGTACTTATTCTATGTCACTTAAAAAAATCCATTCTCATTTTCACAGGGTGTTGGAGCAGCAGCTTCCAGCAAAAGCTCAGGTAAGAGCACTACAGTGTCACTCATACTACAGAGAGGCTGTGCTCAGATCTTTCCTCAGTGAAGAAAAGGGTATACAAAGGGGACTGTGTCTCTGCAAGTGCTCCTGTGAATCAAGACAACCTCTTGTGGAGGCTCCAGTCCATACTTCAGAAGGGGACTGCTCCAGTGTGGCACCCATACACATGTTCTTTCCTTTGCTTTTCTCCCTTATCCAAACTTGTTAGGACCCTTCTGATCACAGCCATATGGCCAAATGCCAGAAGAGGTGACCAACTTATTGTCCCCTTGATCAGCAAGGCTGAAAGGCCAGATACTATCTAGGTCTAATCCAAGGAGTGGTCCATTTGAGATTCCTGACCAAAGCTCAGTTCATTTGGGGCCAACTGCTTACTTATTTGGAGTATCTGAGACCACCAGAGGTCTTTCTAGGTGGCTCAAACTATAAACGGAATTCAAGTAACAAGTATTTAAAATCTAGTTTGTGGTGCACATTTCTCCATATTTTAACATCTCTGAAAGAGCAGTTTCATTTGTACCATTTTTCCTCTCTCAGAAGCATATACTAACTACTACTACTACTACTACTAATGATAATAATAATGTCTTAAACTCCATGAAAAACAATGTGGAAGTTAGGTTTTCCAGGAACTAGAATTGGAAATGGAATTAGATGTGCAAAAGATTCCTGATGAAAAAGAAAGAAAGCAGTAGCTGGAAGAGGCTGGGCTAACCATTAGGGTAAATATGGATAAATATGGTCAAAGTAAATTATTTGCATATATGAAAATAGCATAATGAAACCTGCTGAAATTTTTCTAGGAGAGGGGAAAGGAAGAGGGACATGGGATGAGATTGACTGAAATACCCGAGTAGAAATGTCAAAATGAAAGCCTTCCTCCTGTATAACTAATGCATGTTAATTAAAAGGGGAGGAGAAAAAGGAGAAGAAGAAGATAAAAAGGAGAAGGAGGGAGAGGGAGAGGAGGAGGAGCAGGAAAAGGAGGAAGAAGAGGAGAAAGAAAAGAAGGAAGAAGATGATAGGAGGAAGAGGAGGAGGAGGAAGAGAAGGAGGAGGAAGAGGAGGAGGAGGAGGAAGAGGAGGCGGCCTCTGCCAGAATGGGCATGTGGAGCCACCCAATTGTAATGCAAGCCTGACAGTCTCAGGCAGCCTGACATTGCCTGTCAGGTGTTTCATGTTGGGTGTGCATGGCCTTTGCTCCATCCCTATGGGGACTGCTCTTGGAACAGCCTGACCTTGGCTGAGAGCTGAGCTGAGCCCTTGAGAAGCTGCACTAATAGGCACTAATCACACTTTCTACTTCATCACCAAACCAAGTTGGCAGAGGGAGCTGAGCAGCACATCATCATGTCTGCGATATACTGTAAATAACTTTTAGTCAATTAGTTTTACCTCTACATTAGTTTTAGTCATGTCATAGTACTACAACGCATTCTTTACTCTAACAGACTTTTCAGTGTTCCATCTACCTGCTGGTTTAATTACTCCCTCGCGCTTCCCTCACCAAGAAACAGCTTACACTAATAATCCATGGGAGTCAGTTACTTATCTCAGCTCCTGTATTGGCCCTCTAGGAGGTCTTACTCAGAGGCTCAGATCTACATTGTCTCTACCTAGAGTTAAGCTAACACACATTTATTTATTTTCTTTTTATTCATTTCTTCTCTTCTCTACCTGTACTCTTTTACCAAAGCTTTTGTACCTACTAAGGTCACCTCCCAAATAAAATACTACCACTCAAATACTTGCCCCAAGGTGTACTTCGTCGAGAATTCAAACTAAGATGCTGAAAAGGGAAAACAGTTCTTCTGAATATCACCTCCTTACGTTTGTGAATCATAATTATTTTCTAGTACATGTGCATCTGGCATGACCATCCCCATGCTCACTGATTTCACATGACTTGAAGACATTCGTGAGTTCACATGCACATGGTTTACTCACCATCATTGTACACAGAGCTATCACTTATGGAATACTAAGTGCCAGGTACAAGTGATCAGCCATGGAAAACTCTGGGATATTCTTTGTCTAATTGTATGTCTAGATGAATGAAAAGAATCAATGAGGAGGCCAGAGGAAGCTCATCTATGTTTTGTAAATGAACTCCATCTCCTAATGTGAAGAGAAATGACATTATTTTTATTTGTTTGTTTTATCTGATGTGGGGCTTGAACACAGGGCCTAGACATTGTCCTTGAATTTTTTTGTTCAAGGCTAGTACTCTACCACACTGAGCCAGCCACTACTCCACTTCCAATTTTTCTGGTGATAAATTGAAGATAAGAATCATAGACTTTCCTACCTGGGCTGGCTTTGAACCATAATCCTCAGCAGCCTCCTGAGTAGCTAGGATTAGTGGAATGAGCCACCAATGCCTAGCTGTCATTCTCCCCCCCCCCTTTTTTTCCCAAGGAATCTTTGCTCATTCCTTTATTGTTTTGTCGTCTTTTCTAGATACCACATCTCTTGAAGAAAACTATACTTGGCTAGTTTCCACTAGTCATGATGCTTTCCAAATTTTAAAAAAGAATGAAAGTCTGCTGTGTGAAGTCCTCCTGAAAAAGTTTGGCTGTGTCTCTACCCTGTTCTTTCCAGCTCTGGAAGGAAACAGCAAATCTCTTGTTGAGCCAGTCTTCAGAAAAAGGCCGGTCCCTGGACTGGAGTTATCTGTTTGGAAGGATGACCTCACCAAACATGTGGTTGACGCTGTGGTGAATGCAGCCAATGAAGATCTTCTCCATGTGGGAGGCCTGGCAGGGGCCCTGGAGAGAGCTGGTGGCCCTGACATCCGGGAGGAGAGCAGAAGATTTGTGACCACCCATGGTAAAATACCAGTTGGTATGATAGCTGTTACTGGAGCAGGGAAGCTTCCCTGCAGAAAGATTATCCATGCTGTGGGGCCTCAGTGGCACGTTCTGGGTCCAGAGTTATCTAAAAAGAAGCTACAAAATGCTATTATAAATATTCTGAACTATGTCAACTGTAGAAAATCATCCATTAGAACAATAGCTATTCCAGCGCTGGGCTCTGGAATTTATCAAGTTCCTGTGGACTTGTGTACACGTATCATTTTAGAAACAATCTACACTTATTTACAAAAGCATCAAGTCGTGGGTCATTTGCAAGAAATTCACCTGGTGAGCAACGAGGAGCGTACTGTTGCTGCTTTCAAAGCTGCTTCAGAATTTGTCCTAGGGGAGAATGAGCGGGACCTCTGCAAGAGTCAAGAAACCACTCCTCCTTTCAATACGAAGCTCCAGCTTGTCCAGGGCCACATTGAACAGCAGAAGGTAAATATTTGCTTCTGTTTTCCAGCTCTGCTCAAGGGGATCTGGTATGGTTTACTATGTATTGAGAGATTTTAGAGTATATAGGATCTAAAACTGTGTAGGCAGCACTTTGTTGGTGTTAAACATGTGGGCTTCACAGCCTGGCCATCTGGATTTGAATATCAGTGTTGCCACTGACTGAGTGGTCTGGAACTTTTACTTCAAGTCTTTTCAGTCTGCAAACAAGAATTCTGAGAGCACTTACATCTTAGATCTAGACTTAAACTCTACATACCTATAAAATGCTTTCCATGGACCATTAGTACAGATTTATAATTATTATTATAAATAATAATAGGTTCTGTGTTGTAAGGAATTAAAACAACCTTTGATCTCAAATAATTTAAATCTATTCTTTTTTTTTTGGGGGGGGGTCTTGTCCAAGGGTTTGAACTCAGGACCTCTCACTTGCTGGACAGATACTCTACCACTTGAGTCATGCCTCCAGCTCTTTTCTGGAGTTAAATTATTTTTCAGATGTAGTATTGTGTTTTTTGCTCAGGATGTGTGTGGGCCTACAATCCTCTTATCTACACCAGTCATATAGCTTGGATTATAGATGAGTACCACTGTACCCATTTTTTTAAAAAAATTGAGTTGGGTAGAGGGTCTCACTAACTTTTTGACTGGACTAGCTTTGAACCATGATCCTTCTGATCTCATCCTTCTGAGCTGGGATTATGGACATAAACTATCATGTCCAGCCCTATTATATCCTTTTTTATTTAAAGAAGTTTTTATGTGGAAAATTTCACTAGGGAGACAAACCTATCAGTATTTCTGAAACAACCTATGAATACAAATGAAAATAATATTTAAGTGTATATAACTTTATGGAAAGAATATAGTGAAACAACAGGTTATTTGGGAAGTTGGGAGTTTGGGATCCGCTCTTAAGTTGTGATGAGTATGAAATGACTTTCTAGATAACTTGAGTGGCTCAATGGGAGAGACAAAGAGGAACTCACCAGAGATAGACAGGAGATAATGGAACTTGATTTGAGTCATAGGAAACACAGGTAGAACTCAATGTCACACTCTGTTTATTCTCCTAGCCCTTGTGTAGAAGACAAGGTGTAACCTAGCAAAGACCAGGGACTTGGGAGGGAACCACAGCTCCGCTTCTGGCTTTCTGATGGTTAATTGGAGATAAGAGTCTCACAGACTTGCCCCATTTGATAGGAAATGGAAAGACTTGGAAAAAATTATATTAAGTGAAGTAAGCCAGGCCCAAAGAAACATAAGTCCCATGGTTTCCCTTATTTGCAATAACTAGTATATGTCTAGGACAAGCAAAAAGGTCAAAAGCTATGTACATATGACCGTATAAGATGATGTTAAGTGAAATGAACCCCAAGATAGGGACAACTTGTTTATTACTTTCTTGCTATTGTTTTTAACATATCTATAATGTCTTATGTGATTTTTTTGTTTCTTTTGTATGTTCTTCCCCCATGGTATAACCCTTGTTTTCAAGGTATTTGATTGGCGTGCCCTGCAGATTGTATATACATTTTTCTAATTTGGGGAGGGGAAGGGAAATAACAAAATGCTTAAATAAGGATACATGTTGACCCATTGTAACAATGAGTTGTACAAGACACTATGTTGAAAATGAACTTTACAACTTCAGTGGGGGGTGGGGGAAGGCATTGGAGAGGTAGGGAGGGAAGGGATGGTAGGGAAAAAAATGAGGAGGCAACAATATTGGATAGGAAATGTACTCATTACCTTACTCATGTAACTGTAACCCCTCTGTACAGTACAGTATTTTTACAATAAAAAACATTTTTTAAAAAAGAGTCTCACAGACTTTCCTGCCTAGGCTGGCCCCACACCTTGATCCTCAGATCTCAGCCTCATCAGTAGCTAGGATTACAGGAGTGAGCCATCAGAGCCCAACTTCTCTCCTTTCTTTATCAATCGGTGATCTTCCTTATGGTCACAAATAGACAAAAACTACTTGCTGCCTACAAGACAATTATAGAGAAGACACCCATGAAATGAGGTATTTGAGAAGTAATTGATACAGATTTCATTGGAAATTAAAGCAAAAACTCTAGTTGAACGAACTTACTCCTTCAACTGAAATACTATTGTGTTTACTTATTCCAGCAGCATTAGAAACCTTCATTTTTTTTAGGGTACCAGTACTCCCAAATGGCAAATTCTGATTGCACCTTCAAAGGGAACATCAAAGTGAACACTCATTAACATCAATGAAAAGTATAAAGCTTCTCTCTGAAGGGAGTCAAGCCATCAAGATGATTAGGAAGTCTTGGACCCTGGGGAGGACATAACCTTTCACACAATTCTGAGAGATAAGATGTTATTCACAGGGCAGTCTTGCATACATGTAGTCTGCTTCTGAAAAGATAGACAAAGAACTGGTAAGAGTGTTCTCCTGTAGAATGGATAGGTGAGTGGATCCAGGGACCCTAGCCAGAGAGAAGCTTAGTTTTCATGAAAGACCTTTTTGCCTTAGTTGGACTTTCTTTAACTATTTACATTAAAATGGAAAAACAAGCCAAGAACTGTGGTACACACTTGTAATCTTGAGAGGCAGAGGCAGGATTGTGAGTTCAATGGCAGCCTGGACTACATAGCAAGTTCTAAGCTAGCCTGGATGACATAGTGAGCGAGCTTCTGCTGAGAGAGAGAGAGAAGGAAAGAAGGAAAAGAAAGAAAGAAAGAAAGAAAGGAAGGAAGGAAGGAAGGAAGGAGGGAGGGAGGAAAGAAGGAAGGAAGGAAGGAAAGGAAGGAAGAAAAGAAGGAAGGGAAGGAAGGAAAAAAAAGAAGAGTGAGGGGGGAGGGAGAGAGAGAGGGGGAAGGAACGGGAAAGAAAGGAAAGAGCCAGGTTCTGGTGGCTCACGCCTGTAATTCTAGCTACTCAGGAGGCTGAGATCTGAGGATCAAAGTTCAAAGTCAGCCCAGGCAGATAAGTCTGTGAGACTCTTATCTCCAATTAATCACCAGAAAACCGCAAGTGGTGCTGTGGCTCAAGTGGCAGAGTACTTACCTTGAGCTGAAGAGCTGAGGGACAGAGCCTAGGCTCAGAGTTCAAGCCCCATGACTGACAAAAAAAGGAAAGGAAGAAAGGAAGGAAGGAAGGAAAGAAGGAAGGGAAAAGTGGTAGAAATTTCCTCAGGTTTTTTTTGTATTTTTTAAAACAAATATCTCACATAGAAATAGCAAAAGGTGATGATAATAACATAGGCTGGGTGTATAAGTCAGTTGTTGAGTGCTTAGCTAATATGTTCAAAGTCTTGGGTTTGATTCCCAGAACTGAGGGGAGAAAAGACATGGTGGCACATGCCTATAATCACAGACTTGGTAGATTGGGAATTTAAGACTAACTTGTATTACATGGTGAGAGTCTTGACTTAGAAACAAAACAAAAACAAAAAAAAAACTTTCACAAATAATTATCAGAATCTAGAATATATGAGGCATAATCCAGCAAGGACTAATAGATATTTGTGAAAGAAATTATTTTCTTTTTTTGGGGGGGGGGTCCGGTCATGGGGCCTGAACTCTGGGCCTGGGCACTGTCCCTCAGCTCTTCAGCTCAAAGCTAGCGCTCTACCACTTGAGCCACAGCGCCACTTCCGGCTTTTTTCTTTTTGCTTATGTGGTGCTGAGGAATCGAACCCAGGG
>NW_012267261.1:11439073-11440777 GCF_000151885.1 Dipodomys ordii
TCAAGTGGTAGAGCGCTAGTCTTGAGCTGAAGAGCTGAGGGACAGTGCCCAAGCCCAGAGTTCAGGCCCCATGACCGGACCCAAAAAAAAAAAAAAGAAAGAAACCAGGGAGCAGGTGACTCACCAAGCTTGCATTTTAAAATAAGGAGGATGACAATTGTGTGGAGGACATTTTTTTTTTCTTTTGTGACAGTACTAGTGCTAGAACTTAAGGCCTGGGCACTATCCTTTAGTTTTGGTGTTTTGTTTTTGTTTTTCCTCAAGCCTGGTGCTCTACCACTTGAACCATACTTACACTTCCAGCCTTTTGGTAATTGAAGGTAAGAGTCTCATGGGCTTTCCTGCTCTGGCTTAGCTTCAACTTCAATCCTCAGGTCTCAGTCTCCTGAGTAGCTGGGATTGCAGGTGTGAGTCACCAGTATAGTGTTATGTTTTAAATGGAAGAGATTGACTATTTTAGTCAATGTGCTTTCTTGTTTTCACTTTCTTTGGTGTTAGATGGATGTCACTAACTTCTCCCCACGCTCAAGTCAAGTCTATTTCTGGGTCCTTAGGGCCTGGTTGAAGGACAGATACAAGTGAAACAACATCTAAAGAAAAAGCCTCCCAGCACCCCTTGGCAAATGCAGCAACCCTCTTCTTTTTAAAAACAGCAGTGCCCTCTGGAGGCACAAATGCATCTTGTTCTTAAATTTTAGAATTGTGCTGGCCTTATTCCTTAAGACATATGAATAATGGTGTTCCGGTGTTCTTTTGTTTCTATTGGAAAGAAATTATACATCACTTCAGAGACTTAAACACAGCAACAAATGTGAGCCACTGTATCTTTAAGCATTTTAATTATCATTCGTTTAACAACTCACAGTCTTTAATTCTTAGGTTGAGTATATTTTTCCCAAGTTTCTAAATTTTGCCCCGATATGCCCTGTCTAATTAGGTAAAAGTTGTTGATCATAAACGCAGAAATATGTACCTGATACAGGCACAATTAGTGTTTCCTCTTTCTTAAGACACTGTTCTGGGCTCTCCGCTCCCTCTAAGGCTGTTGCATGAATGCTGTGCTCAATTGGATCACTTTATTGTCATGTTCATCTGTGTATGTGTATGCATGAGGGGGTGTGTGCATGCACATGTGTGTGTGTGTGTGTGTGTGTGTGTGTGTGTGTGTGTGTGTGTTTATCTGTACTAGGGCTTCAACTAAGTGCCTGGATACTGTCCCTTAGCTTCTTCATTCAAGGCTGATGCTCTACCACTTGAGCTACAGCTATGTATACTTCTGTACAGCTATAGTTCTGTATACTCTGTACAGCTCTCTACATTTTCTGGCTTTTTGGTGTTTCATTGGAAATAAGAGTCTTATGGAATTCCCTGCCAAGGTTGGCTTTGAATCTCGATTCTGAGAGCTCAGCCTCCTGAGCAGTTAGGAGTATAGGCTTGAACCAACAGCTATCATGAACATGTTCCATGTTCATCTTTTTAAAAATTCATTTACTTATTTTTGTCGGTCATGGAGCTTGAACTCTGGGCCTGGGTGCTTCCCCTGGCTCTTCAGCTGAAGGCAACCACTCTACTGCTTGAGCCACAACACCACTTCTAGTTTTCTAGTGGTTTATTGGAGATAAGAGTTTCATGGAGTTTCCTGCCTGGGCTGGCTTTGAACCATGATCCTCAGACCTCAGCCTCCTGAGTAGCTAGGATTACAGG
>NW_012267261.1:11451562-11476031 GCF_000151885.1 Dipodomys ordii
AAAAAAAAAAAAAGAAGGAGGAATTTAACAAAGAATCCTGAGCTTTCTTTTTTTTGTTTTCAGTCAGATGTAATTGTTAATTCAATAAGTGGACGTAGCCTTAAAGTCAGCTTGGTATCAAAAGCGATTCTACAACAAGCAGGAGAGCAAATGGAAAGGCATCTTAGGGAGAAGATACCTACACTGTCTTCAGATTCCCTGTTAGTACTGGTCACAGAAGGATTTAAGTTGTCCTGCCAGTATGTGTTCCACATAATATGGCATTCAAGTAATCTCAGTCCTCAGGTAAGTGCAAAATAAATTTACCTTTATTTCCATGCCTAACAAGTCTGTTACATTTTTGCCATTTCATTACATTGATGAAATATTGTCAAGTGGTAGAACCCCCATTTTGAAGGCTGCTTGCAATTCTAAAATGCTGAACTACTTCAATTGGGACAATAGAGAGGATTATTCTGAACAAAATATAATTGAGGCACATCTGAAATACCATGGTGAACTTCCTTGGTACAGTCAGTATGTGCTAAAAATAATGAACGACAGGAATCAGGCTCTGATGGGGGATGGGTGTCAGAAGTAGGGTGAAGGGCTAATTCAGAGGGGTGAATGAGGATGAATATGGTTGATATACTTCAGTCAGGAAACCTGTTGAAATTGTTTTAAGATTTGTTTTTATTGACTTGGAAATGACTGATGAGCAGCAGCAAACTGATGCTGGGCTTTCTGCCCTGGGGCAGAAACGGGGAAAAATCATAGTGCCCAAATGTCCTGAAGAAACATTGAATTGCTCAAGTGCTTCTGTTTCTCAGGCTTTACATTTCTCATCCTCTAGCCTTTGAGCTATGGAGCATGGCTTCTGCTGCCTACCAAAGAGCCATGGATATGACCTTTAATGGAGTCTGGCATTGTAAACTATGGACAGAATCTAGGGCGAAGTGAAATCTTACTTCAAAGGCTGATCCTAAACGTGTGTTTCTTTTATAGACATTAAGAGAAGCAATGAAGAAGTGTTTGAAAAATTGTCTTGATCCACCTATAACTTCTATTTCCTTTCCTGCCTTTGGGATTGGAAACATGGGTATGATGAAAGATGAAGCAGCCGAGATTATGTTTGATGAAGTTTTAGCATTTGCCAAAAATCACCCTACAAAACAACTAACTGTAAAATTTGTGATCTTTCCAGAAGACAGGGATACATATGTGGTGAGTTACTATCTTAGAAATGTCTTGCAGGTCATTTATTCATCTATTCATTAAACATGTATTTAGTATCTCTAGTCTAAGACACAGGGCTAGGTGCTCTACAGTGTAGTGGTATTGTAACTTAGTGAAATTTAATTTCTGTAAATTACCCACCTTAACAATAAATGTCAATGTAGAAGCCATGGTTTTTTGCTTTTTTTTAACTCACTACTTAGGTTTTCCTTTCCCCCTTTTTTTTGCGTTCATTCTTCCTTCTCTGCTCCTTGAAGATATAAGCAACCTCCTTGTCACTTAGCAAGGCTGGTACTCTATCACTTGAGCCACAGCTCCACTTTTACTTTTTTGGTAGTTAATTGGATAAGAGTCTCTTTCCTGCTTGGGTTACCTTGAATCTCTAGCCTGAGAGCTCAGCTTCCTGAGTATCTAGGATCACAGGTGTTAGGTACCAGTCCCTTATCCACTGTTGGCCTTCTTATAAACATTTCTTTTCATCCTAAATAAAGTCATACAATGAGAAATGTGTTTACGGAAAGAACAGAAGACCACATATCCGGGTCCTCATTATCTCAGGGTGTGTTAACTTGACAGAGTCACCACATCCCAGAAAATGGATTTATCAGATATCCAATTGATATGGCTCAACCAGACCAACTTAAGATGAAGTAGAATTTATATTCACATACTCATTATTCAACTTAAGATGAAGTAGAATTTATATTCACATACTCATTATTCAACTTAAGATGAAGTAGAATTTATATTCACATACTCATTATTTTCCAGTTCCAAATTGAAGTGAATAAATGAGTCCTCAGAAGATTGAAATCCTTGTGTTTACTAGTATTTCATGATGTTAAGGGTGCTAGGCAGAACTGGGTATCTATAAACGAAAATGGACAGCTATTTGACAAATATTTCTTGCATATCTATCTTTCACCAGACATTGTATCTCAGAATAAGGAACAACTTATTCTGAAATATCTCTTATTATCTCATGGTTGCTATCTCTCAGACCAGGTGTTGTTCACTAGCAGACAGAGCTGGTGGAACACCACTGCCAAATTCATATCATTTGACTCTACTTTTCTGCGCTCCTTGCAGATTATCATCTACTTGCTATGAACATAGTCTTTCTTCAAAGTCATTGCTAGTGATTTATAGTTTTCCTTTACATCAGTTCAAAAGTCTTGTCTAATTCTTTCTAATCCCACAACCCATTCTGTTTTTAAATTACCTTCTAGAGAAATTTTTAATCCAAGTGTATGGCAGCTCTTTATCAGCAGATGTTATTACCCTATTTGTTTTATTTTCAAGTTTTTGAATGGAGAGGACAAGGAAATGCCATGTAACTAAACATGGTAAGAACAAAGGCTTTTTGCTCTGGAAACAGTAGCTACAAATACAAGTTATGAAGAAAATTCCCCATAGATTAAGAAACTTCATTGTTAAAGTTCAGATGGGAAGCAAATTTAGTACCTCATTAATAATCATATGTCCACTAAATTAAATAATGCCAACTCTGTTAGTCTTGAACAAGGAATAGACAGGAGAAAGTAGTTCTAAACTATAGGAAATATGATTGCAAATAGTCACTATGAGTATTTACTGAGTGCTTACTGTGTGTCAGGTATAATTTTAAATACTTTGCAGGAACTAATCATATAAAACAAACCATTCATTCTATCTTTATAGTTTGATGAATTTATAACATTTAAAGATGAATTTGTATTTGAAGTTCATCTCTAATTCAGGCCTAACATAATAGTGCCTATAGTAAACAGGACATTAATATCTGTGACTATATTTTTACCTAGTTATATAAATTCTTTTTCATATTAGATTTTGTTTTTTCCTCATCTCTCCTGTACTTGTTTCCCTTAGATATTGAGATTGTGCAATTGCTGTTCACTGGAACTTTTCTACCACCTGTTTTAGTTGCAGAGAGAGGGAGGCTGTCAACATCAGCAAAGTCAAGTGTGGTGTGTACAGGTAGAAGTAGGTAGATTTTGGTGGCAATGGTGATAAGCCCTACTTATGACTCTTTTTGTGTTTTTCTTACTGTAGGCTTTCAAAGCTGAAATGACAAAATTCAACTCACACAATCCCAACGATAACAATGGTAAGAAATCCACAGGTCTAAAAGTACAGTTTCCTACAATAGGCACATTTTGCTCTTGATCTTCTCAACTAATAGAAGAGAAATGAATAAGTAAAGCCAAAAGAAATTCATTGTGTTCCTGCTAGGATATTACCAACATGCTTTCTTCCTTAACTATGATTCTACTCTTGCTCAGTCTAATTCCATGATACCAACAGGGAATGCTAGATTGTAGTAGATAATCTACAGCATGAGTAGTTCATTCACAAATGGCTGTCAATAGTTTTTTCCCCATTTGGTAATTCTGCACCAGGCATGATTTTCACACCTCTAATCCTAGCACATAGATAGAAGGATTGTGAGTTTGAGGCTAGTATGGATATATACTGTGACCTGAGAGAGAGAAAGAGAGAGAGAGAGAGAGAGAGAGAGAGAGACCCAGAAAGTTTGCCCTCCAAAAGCTGTCTAAGCTAGTCCATATTTTCTGCTCCCAACACTTATTGATAATTATACAAAATACATTTTGGTAATGCCAGATAAACAGGTTAACCCATTGCTACTCAAATTGGAGTAATCACTGGGATCACCTTAACAAACAGAGAAAGATGGACAGAAAGAAAGGAGAAATCATATAGGCCCCAGATCTAAAGATTTTGATTTAAAAACTCTGGCTCTAGGCCAAGCAGACCTTGTTATGAAAGCTCTCTAGTCAGTTTTGCAGGTGGGCTATGTTTGGGATCATTGAATAAACTTGTCCTGGTAGGTGTGGTGGTGAAGGATTAGCTCTAACTTGTAATTACATTCTTTTGATGGAAATTGAATGGACAGAGATGGAATATTCAATGGCTCAGTGATAGTGGAAATGAAGAAAAGGGAACTCTAGGAAATCTGGTTTGATACTGAGCCTCTTAAGAGTCTATCTCTTTGTCTACAAAATAATGATTATAGGTGCTGCTAACTTACACCTATAATCCTAGCTACTGATGAGGCTAAGATCTGAGGATAATAGATCCAAGCCAACCTGGGCAGAAAAATCTGTGGGGCTGGTATCTCTACTTAACGAGCAAAAAAGCCAGAAGTGGAGGTGTGGCTCAAGAGGTAGAGCACCAGCCTTGTGCAAAAAGTTAAGTTCAAATCCCAGTACCAGTACAAAAAAAAGGAAAGAAAATAATGACTATAACAGATTATTACGAGGATAATTGGAGATAGATGTGAAGATTCTGTAAATTACAGAGCATTAAACAAATGTAAGGGGACAAATAATGAATGAGAAGATGAACAAGCCTTCCTCCAGATAGCCCAGGAAGAGATAGCTCCTCTGAAAGAGGGCTCAAGAATGGCTTTATGAACTAGGAGTGGAGCTGTGGCTCAAGCAGAGGAGCACTAGCCTTGCACAAAAAAGTTCAGGGTCAGCACCCAGCCCCTACTTCAAGCTTGAAGACTAGCATGTATTTGTTTCTAAGTATGTGCGTATGTGTGCGTGCACATGGGCTCACACACACACACACACACACACACACACACACACTCACACACACAAAATGACTTTAGCTGGGTGCTGGTGGACTCACACCTGTAATCCTAGCTACTCTGGAGGCTGAGATCTGAGGAGCAAGGTTCAAAGCCAGCCCAGGCAGGAAAGTCTGTGAGACTCTTATCATCAATTAATCACAGAAAAAGCCACAAGTAATGCTATGGATCAAGTGGTAGAGTGCTAGCCTTGAGCAAAAAAATGAGCTCAGGGATAGTGTCCAGGTCCAGAGTTCAAGCCCCAGGACAGGCAAAAAAAAGAATGGCTTTATGAGCAGGGTGCCAGAGGCTCATGTTTGTAATTCTAGCTATTCAAGAGACTGAGATCTAAGGATCACAGTTTGGAGTCAGCCAGGGCAGTAAAGTTCTTGAGACTCATCCAATTAACTTGCAAAAAGCAGGAAGTGGAGCTGTGGCTCAAGTGGTAGAGTGCTGCCACTGAGCAAAAAAGCTAAAGGACAGTGCCCAACCCCAGTAACAGCACAAGAAAGAGAAGAAAGAGAAAGGAAAAGAAGAGAAAAGCTTTATGGATTAGAATGGTTCTAAATTAGGCGTTAGGATAATAAAGGTTTTCAATGGTCAGTGGCAGAGGGGAGGCACCCAAAGTGAAGAAAACCCACAGGAGCAAACAAATGCAGTATATATTTGGGGAACCACAATACAGGCTATCAAGACTAGAGGAGCAGTTTCAGGTGGGCCTAATATAGAAAAGGAACGTAGGAAACTTCACTTATAATTAATCTAAAGTGTGGATGCAAGTCACTATTTCAACAATTCTTGAATACATCTGTTAGTTCACATAGGGCAATAATCAACATCCATAACAACTGATGATGATTTTCTCATCAAGAAAAAGTTAACTAGTTAGGAAGGCAGACATATGTTTTCATTAGAAAGATTTAATATATAATTAAAGGTAAATTTAATTGTGGTGCTTAGAAGATTATCGTTTTGTGATCTGAACAATATAGCTGTCTAGAAGAATAAGTCTTCTTAATAATGACAGATTAATACATTGTTTTTGTTTTCTTGTTTAAAAAAATAATGCTGGGTGCCAGTGGCTCATGCCTGTAACACTAGCTACTCAGGAGGCTGAGATCTGAAGATTGTGGTTCAAAGCCAGCCCAGGCAGGAAAGTTTGTGAGACTCTTATCACCAAAAGGCCAGAAATGGTACTGTGACTCAAAGTGGTAAAGCACTCTCCTCAAGCATAATATAGCTCTGGGACAGCACCTAGGCCCTGAGTTCAAGCCCCAGGGTAGGTGCATGCAGGCGCGCGCGCGCACACACACACACACACACACACACACACACACACTCTCTCTCTCTCTCTTTCTCTTTCTCTCTCTCTCTCTCTCTCTCTCCATAAACTCCTAGGGAAGGGAATATAGTTTTTTATTTTCTCCTAAAAAGTAATGTAAAACACAATTAAAATATCTTTGTCATTTCTGTTGTTGAGAACATCCACTTTTCTTTTACTTTGAGTGAGGCTTTTGTCTCCCACTTCTAGTTCTGTCCTAATGATTTTTCCTAGTTCCTAACACTACTCAGCTACAACATTGGGAGAAAGATGCTAGCTACCCAATTGTCCCACACCGCATCTGCTAATTTTATAACTAACACTAACAAGTTTTATAACAGTGGTTACTTAAGGATTTTTTGAGTTTTCACTGACTTTCTTCATTTAAATAATAGACTTGTGAGGATTGAATAAAATAATGCACATATTATTGAACCAATGCCTAGAGCTTTAGCGATCAACTTACTTTTTTTCCTCCTCAAAATATATTTCCTAGATTCCTCCATGCAAAGCTCATTTCTTTTTATTTATTACTATAACAATATTCCATTGTTGAGGGATATTTGATTCTTTTCAGGGAATTTCTTGTATACTTTTCTTATTAAACTAGTGGTTAGTGGAATTATAGATATTTTTCCTTTTGCTATACTTTGATAATTTTCTAGTTTTCCAATAATAAGCATTTTAGGTTTGGGGCTTTTTTTTGTCTGAGACCAGGATTTAAACTCTTGATCCAACACTTCTGTTCATTGGCTGATGCTCTACCACCCAAGCCAGGCCTGCAACCCCTAAACATGTTAGTTTTATAATCAGAAATTCTTGGTGGTTGCTTTTATTTTTTAAAAAGTCTTTCCAAGATATTTGATTTTCAAACCTATTAGAAGATGTTAAAGACACTTAGCAGGAAAAAATACAATATCCTAGTTGAGATCAGAAGATGAACTCACCTGTGAGTTGACAGATGCTAGCAGGAGCCAGATATGATGAGGCCAGCCCCTTCTAAGCTGAATTTTGTATTCCTAAGATAAAATGTCCCTATGTGTTTGCTGTATATCTAGTGCACCTTCTAGAGATATGTATTTAAAAGCAGGGTTGTTACTGTTGGCAATGATGACAATATTCTTGGACAAATAGTGGCCAGAGTGTTTTGTTCTGCGTTATTTAAAAACTCACTACCTTTCCATGTTACTTATAATGGTCCTATCAGTCTTCCAGTGGACCACAGAGGAGCAAAGAATAAATGGCCTTGAAGCTGGATCGCCTACTGTCAATCTGATGGGAGCCACCAAAGAAAAGATGCAAGAGGCTGAAGTGTGGATCAAAAGGTTACTGACTTTCCAGGACCACCACGTCATTGAGAATAATCATATTCTCTACCTTGGGAAAAAAGAACATGAAAAACTGGCTCTGCTCCAGAAAACCGCAAGTGTCTCCATCACAGAGGCTGTCTGTATAGGAAAGACATATTTGGAGATTAAAGGAGACCGATCTAACCTCATGAAGGTGGTTATGAAAGTTGAATGTATGTTGTGTGATGTTCAGGAGGAAGTGATAAGAAAAAATGAGAAAGCCCTTTATAGCTTTTTAGGTGAGTAACTTCTTACTAAGTTAAAAAGTTAACTCTCCCAATTGTTCCTTCTTTGTGATGTGTGGAGAAGAGGTAAAATTGGAAAGAAGAAAGCAAACCATTCTAACTGTGTTAAGTCACTAAGGTTTTTTGTCCCCTTGTGTGTGGCTTGAACTGAGGGCCTGGGGCCTGTCTTTGAACTTTTTTCCCCTCAATGTTAGCACTCTACTACTGACCCACAGCTCCATTTCCAGCTTCTTGGTGTTTAATTGGAGATAAGAGTCTCATGAACTTTCCAACCCAAGCTGGCTTTAGACCACAATCCTTAGTCCTCAGCCTGTTGGGGGCTACAGACATAAGCCACTGGTATTCAGTTTAGGTCATTGAGTGGTAGAGTGCTAGCCCTGAGTAAAAGAAGCTTTGGGACAGTGCCAGGCCCTGAGTTCAAGCGCCAGGACTGGCATACAGAACTCAGGGCCTGGCATACACACAGAAAAAAGTTTATCCCTAATTCTGTAAATTAAGCATTCAAATGTAGATAATTCTACTTGATTATTTCTTGTATTGAATTTTATTATACCTTTTTATTGCTGGCAGCATTAGGATCCATAAAACAAACTTTGTTCTTTCTTTTCTTCTTGCCTCCTTCCCTTCTTCCCTCCTTCCTTCTTTCCCTCACTCCTGTCCTCTTTTCCTTCCTTCCACAGACTTGCGAGGTAGCTCTTCAGGTTGGCTTTGAACTTTCAGTCCTGCCTCAGCCTCCCTAGTGCTGGGATTATAAGTGTGTACCACCATGCCTAGCCAGCATCCCCAACAATTAACGTATTTGTCACCAATTAATGTATTTGTTAGTTCTGTAACATAGCTCCTTTCAAAGGATAATAAGGGGATTAGGACCCAGAGAAATCATTTTAATAGATCCCTAGTGCTAACTGGGAAACTGTGTCATCTAAACCCCATCCTAGGGAAACAGCTCAAATGGTAGAGTGCCTTCCTACAAGGGGGTGGTTCTGAGTTCAAATGTTAGTAATGCTGAGACACAAAAATAACTATATCATGAGTGGTAGTGCACCCTAAAATCCTATGACTCAGGAGGCTGAGGCAGGATTTTTTTGTGAGTTTGAGGCCAGCTTGGGTTACATAGTAAGTTCCAGACCAGTCTGAGCTAATTGTCTTAAAACAAATCAGCCAGGTGCTAGTGGCTCATAAGTATAATCCTAGCTACTCAGGAGCCTTGAGATCTGAGCATCATTATTCAAAACTAGCCGGGGGCAGAAAAGTCTGTGAGACTCTTATCTCTAACTAAATATTTTTAATAAGCTGGAAGTTGAGCTGTGGTTCAAGTAGAGTACAAGCCTGAATGGATAAAGCTCAAAGACAGCACCTAGGCCCTGAGTTCAATCCCTAAGACCAGCACAAAAACAAACAAACAAACAAGCCAAACACACACACACAAAAGTGACACTTGGAAGAGAAGATTATTTCATGTATTCATATATGTGTCAAACTGTGTAAATGGTGTAAACAGATGGACATTGTCCTTGCTTAGAGTCTAATTGGGGATATTGACAAATGATCTAGTGAGCCATGCACACAGCGGGTAAAAGTACAATGGACACAAAGGTGAGGCACTTCTCATGGATTTGGGAAGTCTGGAGAAAGGTCATTTACAACATAAGAGATGTTACAAATGAAGAATTTAATTGTCTGTGGTAAATAACCAGGCAATGAAATAAAATCTTAAGAAATAACACTAGAACTCAGATCCAGTGGCTCACACTTGTAACCAATCCCAGATACTTGGGGAGCAGAGAATGGGAGGATTGTGGGTCCAGGCTAGACTGTACAGAAAAGTCCCTAAGAATGTGCTCCATGGAGGGAAGCTGACAGCACATGTCTGTGATCCAGAGAAAATGGAAAGCCTAAAAGTAGGCAGATCAAGAATGGTGCTTGCATCTAGGTGGAAAGCAAGACTACCTCAAAAAGTAACCAGTAAGAACAGAGCTGGAGACACAGCTCTTTTGATCCTTGCTAGTGAGTGCTTCTGACTGAAGTTTATGGGACTTTGGGTCCCCCGTGTCCAGTACAATGGCTGGCATGTACGAGAAGCTTGAAATCAAAGAATTGGATTCTAATCTTATACTTTGTAAATGTGAGGTCTTAGTCTCCAAACTTAATTTACAGTCTCTTCCTTGAAGTTTTGAGATTTTGCAGCTCCTCTATCATGGAGCTCCTTTTCTTCCTCTTCCTCTTCCTCTTCCTCTTCCTCTTCCTCTTCCTCTTCCTCTTCCTCTTCCTCCTCCTCCTCCTCCTCCTCCTCCTCCTTTTCCTCCTCCATCTGCTTCCTTTTCCTCTTCCTCTTCTTCCTCTCTTTCCTCTCCTTCTTTCTCTTCATCTTCTCCTCCTCCACATCCTCCTCCTCCTCCTCCACATTCTCCTCCTCCTCCTCCTCCCCCTCCCCCTCCTTCTTCTTTTTGTGCTAGTCCTAGGACTTGAACTCAGAGCCTGGGCCCTGTCTCAGAGCTTTTAGGCTTGAGAGTAGTGCTCTATCACTTTGGATCACAGTACCATTTCTGGCTTTTTAGTAGTTAATTGGAGATAAGAGTCTCACAAACTTTCCTGCCTGGGCTGGTTTTGAACTGTAATCCTAAAATCTCAGCCTAGTGAGTAGCTAGGATTACAAGCATGAGCCATAGGGACCTGGCTAAGTGATCCTTTCCTTGCATGCACAACTTGGCTTTTTAGTGAATTACTCTGGTCACCTGATTGTCATGGTAAACTTATTCAATGGCCCAGGGATTGGGCCATTTCAATATATTTAGTCTTAAGCCAAACTGAAAATAAACTGAGATAAATCAAGCTTTTAAAAATTTATTTATCTATCTATTTATTTGTTGTTTCCATTTGTTTACCTGTATAAGGAGCTCACGTGCATCAAAACAAATTGTCTATTCTGTTTTTAAAAGGAATGGGAGGGGCTGGAAGGTGACTCAGTAGTAGAGTGCCTGCCTTGCATGCATGAGGCCCTGGGTTTGATTCCTCAGCACCACATAAGCAGAAAAAGCCAGAAGTGGCACTGTGGCTCAAGTGGCAGAGCTCTAGCCTGAGCTGAAGAGCTGAGGAACAGTGCCCAGGCCCCACAACTGGCAAAAAAAAAAAAAAGGAAAGGAAGAAGAAGAAAGGAAGGAGAAAGAGAGGAGGAAATAGAAAGAAGGCACAAAAGGGAGGAAGATTTAATCTTCAAATTTTACCTTTCCTGCTTGGGTGGTGAATGAGTAATACTTGTTCCCAGTCTTTTGCCTTGTCTTTTCAGAGAGCAATGGTGAAAGCCAGATTTCTAATCTTATCTTTGCTTACTAGCTTTTTGAATTATTGGACAAGTGACTTAATTTGTCAGAACTTTAATTTCCTTATTTATAAAGTTGAGTTAATTATTTCAATAATGGTGTTGTGATGATCAAATGAAGTAGAGAAATGAAATCTCCTTGAAAACTTTGAAGTGTTACATTAATGTCCTACTGTTTTCTATCATTCAGGTTTTCTTAATAATCTTTTTGCTGGGCTGGGAAGGTGGCTCAGTGGTAGAGCGCTGCTTGCCTTGCACCATGAGGCCCTGGGTTCGATTCCTCAGCACCACATAAGCAAAAAGAAAAAAGCTGGAAGTGGCACTGTGGCTCAAGTGGTAGAGTGCTAGCCTTGAGCTGAAGAGCTGAGGGACAGTGCCCAGGCCCAGAGTTCAGGCCCCACGACCAGACCCCCCAAAAAAACAACAAACAAACAAACAAACGAAAAAAAAAAACAATCTTTTTGCTGATAGCTATCCTGACCAGAAATACAAATAATTCTAATCAGTATCACAATCTTGTATCCTTCACAGTACTGATCCTGCAAGGAGGAATGTAATTAATGCTTGTTTTCTCTCGCATCCCTTTGGCTTCTTAATCCAAACTATGGAATGACAAGTTTTTTAACCCCTTCATTTTATTCTATGACTTATTTTTGTTGTAGTTCTTGTATATCCTAAACAATCTGAGGCATCTGCTTTAAATGGGCTAGTCCTCTAAGTTTCTAGAATTCATTTTATTAATTTTGTTTTTTAATTTTTATTAGCATAAATTAATTGTACAAATGGCTTCATTATGATATGCAGAACACGTATCTAATTTACTTTCATTAAGTTGACCTCATCTAGATTACTCTTCCTTAATCCCTTCCATTTCCCCTCCTTTTATGCAGTTTTTTGGTGGGTTTTATTATGCTATTTTCATACATATATGTAATGTTTCTGTAATATTCACTCTGTCACCTTTTCTTTTCTCCCTCCCCCTATTGTTTTACAGCCTAGTCGTATTGCTTTAAGTCTAGTTTCCACAGATGAGCAACAGGATGTGATATATGTCTATCTGAACTTGGCTTATCTCACTTAACATGATGATCCCTAGATACATCCACTTTACTGGAAAGACAATTTCATTTCACTTTTCTTTATGGCTGAATAAATGGAATAAATGTAGAACATTTTCTTATCCTAGCATTGGCTGTTAGGCACGTAAGCAGGTTCCATGCCTTGGCTATTGTTAATAATGATGCTATAAACGTGGGTGTGCAGTTATTTCTATTGTATATTGACTTACACTTATTGCATGTTGACTGTATTGTATGTTGAGTTATATTCATTTAGATACATGCCCAAGAATTAAATTTCCTTAAATTTCTTTACAAGCTTTTTTTTTTGATACAGTGCATTGAGACACAGTTTTATCTTACTCATTTTTAGCACAATGGACTGGTCAGCATCCCAAACTACAAAATGAAAAGATCTTATATCTTCGATATCTAGTGCCTTCATGTCCAGAACTTCAACGTGAAAAGAAGATATTTGAAAAATGGGGTTTGCAAGTTATAAAGGTAAACCCTAATTAAGAAGAGAATTTGGCTCATGTTGCTATTAATTAACTTGGTATGTAGACAATAGAAAAGCTCACCTGTCAGTGACTCAGCTAACTGCTCTGTGCCCTGGAATCCCAGGAGTAAGACTGGCAGGAAGGCAAGCATGAGGGTATAGTTGGAATTAGGAGGTAGAAATGAAATCAGAACATACAAAATGTAGATTAAAGATCCATTTAAGGTGAGTGATCTGCCCATCTTTGAGAAAAATAAAAGAAAGTAGAAAACATATTAGTATAGCATGTCTTATGCTGTATTATAACTGCACTTGGGTTTGAACTCAAGGCCTTGAATTTACCAGGCAGGTGATCTACCCAAGCCATTTCCCTAGACTTTGTTTACCTATTTTTATGTCTCAATAAACCCTGAGCTTTAACAAGGCAGATACTATATCTGTATTATTGACAATTACATTACCAGTGCCTCTGACATAGAGATCGTCAGTGAATATTTATGAAATAAATATATTAAAGCAGCAGCAGAGGGTTTTAAGAAGACAAAAAATAGTCCGATTAGAAGATTATGAGTATGAGAGTATGCCGTGTAGTTTTATATGAAAAGCAAATTGCATGCAAAATAGGATGCACAAAAGTGACTCTTTTTGAGGTAGAACAGAGGTGATTTAAATTGCTTTTTTAAAAGTTTTTATTATCTTTAAGTAGTTGTACAAGTAGGTGCCATTAACATTAGCTAGGTGCTATTAAGTAGTTTATAAACACAGAGTATCTTGATCACTGTCATCCCTTCAACGTTCTCACCCTTCTTTGACTTACTCCTTCCCTTACTTTCCTTTTTTCTTTTCTTTTTCTTTTTTTTGTGGTCATAGGGCTTGAACTCTGGGCCTGGGTGTTGTCCCTGGGCTCTTTAGTTCAAGGCGAGTGCTCTACCACTTGAGCCACAGCACCACTTTCAGTTTTCTAGTGGTTTATTGGAGATAAAAGTCCCACGGACTTTCCTGCCTGGCCTGGCTTTGAACTTTGATCCTCAGATCTCAGCCTCCTGAGTAGCTAGGATTACAGGTGTGAGCCACCGGTGCCTGGCCTTCCCTTACTTTTCTAATTTTTGTGGTAAATACAATGAATTCTTGATTGTGTTCTCCCTCTTCCCAGCCCCCTTCATTCACTTATCCCTTTCCGTTTAGCTCCATCCCCTCCCCTTCTTGCATATACCCATTTCTTTGTGTTGACCTAATCTATCTATCTTTCCTTCCTTCCTCCCTCCTTTCCTCCCTCTCTTCCTCTTCCTTCCTTCCTTCCTCCCTCCCTTCCTTCCTTCCTCCTGTCAGTCATGGAGCTTGAACTATGGACCTGGGCACTGTCCTTGAGCTCTTCAGCTCAAGGCTAACATTCTACCACTTGAGCCACTGCGCTACTTCCAGTGTTCTGATGGTTTGTTGGAGATAAGAGTCGCATGGACTTTCCTGCCCAGGCTGGCTTTGAACCATGATCCTCAGATCTTAGCCTCCTGAGTAGCTAGGATTACAGGCATGAGCCACCAGCACCTGGCTTTGACCTAATCTTTCTCAAAAAAAAAGTATACTATTTAAGTTCTCTCTAGAGTCTATTATACTTCAGTTAATCCATCCAGTTTCTTGTCCCCCCCCACACCTTGGTCATAGGTGGAGGAGTTACAAAATCCATTACTCATGGCTGCCTACCAAGAGAAGAAGAAAATTATGGAAGTGAGAACCCAGCAATCACCTGTGTGCCTCAGGGCATTCCAGCAAGTTCCATACCAGTTCCTTGATGCTGTGTGCAGAGTCGGCTTTCACAGATTCTATACTGCATCCTATAGTAGGTGTCAGTCCATCATCCTCAGGGCTTCCCAATGTGGGTCTTGGCAAGCACTCATTCAGGTAGCAGGTGGCTTGCCATTAAAAACATCTCTTGCTGTAGAGAGGGAATCATTGTAATTGGACTCTAGAAATGAAGTGTTTTGGAAAGGGTTGCTTTGATCCTTTATATCTCTTTGTTGCTGGGTTTTACATTGATGAATGCATAAGCAGTGGGATCCATGGTTCACTGTTTTTTCTCATCTCTGTTTCTGTGTCCTATATGCAGCTTTTATTATTGCTGTCATTGTTGTTGTTATTGCTATTATTGGCTTACTTATCTCAACACCACTGAGCCATCCTCATCCCTTAATTAAAATATATTTTCCTGAAGTTTAGACAGTCCACATTTTCTCCTTCATCCTCTTTCTCTCATGTAATCTACTAGTGAATGAATTGGATATCATGTGGCAGGTGAAGTAAATAGTGTCTCAAGATCCTTCCCAGCCATGGGAGTTCTATATGAGGCTTCCTCAACTCAGTGGTATAAAAATGTTAGATACATAATTGCTATGTTGTGCCTTTTCCTCTCTCCATGGGAGACTAACAACTTGAGTAATACTCATGGAGAGATGCCTACCTATGCTTTTGCTTGGCTCATTAAATATGCAGCTCTTGATCTTTACCTTTCAAACATATAGCATGATCCTTGCTGTAGAGCCAGTCCCAAGAATCTTAATTTCTACAAAGCAAAGGTTCTGGAAATCATCTTTATACCAGAGAGAACATAGGTAGTATCAGGTAAAAATTGAGCACAGATAATGTCTGGGTATGTGATAGATAGATGACTCCTCATAAGAAAGTCTTTTGAGTGAAACCAAAAGACTGTCTTTTTCTCTCATGTCTATAATTTAGGGTTTCTCTCTCTCTCTCTCTCTTTCTCACTCTGTGTGTGTGTGTGTGTGTGTGTGTGTGTGTGTTAGTACTGGAGTTTGATCTCAAGGCCTGGATGCTGTCCCTTAATTTTATATCTCAAGGCTGGCACTCTACTTCTTGAACCACATCTCTTCTTTCAGCTTTTGGATAGTTAATTGGAAATAAGAGTCTCTCCGAGTTTTCCTGCCTGGCTGGCCTTGAACCTTAATCCTCAGATCTCAGCCTCCTCAGTACCTAGGGTTACAGGAGTGAGCCACAGGCACCTGGCTTATTGTCAGTTCCTTAACTGGCTTCTCTGCATCCCTGCTTTTACTTAAAATATTCTCTCCGAGATTGTCACTATTTTCCTAATCTGGTAAATGCCCTCTTTCATTCCCAAGCCCAGAATTTTCTGCCCACTATCTATACACATTCTTCTTCTCCAGACATCCAAAGCATTTATTATCCTCTCAAGAAAACAGTCCCACACACTTATTCAGTCTCTTTATCAGCCTTAAGTTCAGGCATTCTCTGTTAAAGCATAAAAGCAAAGGATCACCCTTATATACTCATTACATAATGACACTTAAAGGGCAGAAACACTGCCAAGAGAACTCCTACATTGAAGGATTATTAAGGGATGAGCATGGCTCAGATAGGATACAGAAGCAGAAATGCAGCAGTCCTTGCCATGTGCTGCTGGATGCGAGGAGCAGGGAGGACTCTGCTCTGGGAGTGGATTGAGTGGATACTTATTTGCACTCCAGAAAGAAAATGTTCTTTATGTATTGTGATTTTTGACCATTTCAAGGCTGACTGCCTACTAGTGGGCTCAGAACTGCCTTAACTGCAGAGATGAGAGAATGTAGATTGCAGAGCCAGGTAGTGATTCCTTTTTCCCTGGGAATTCTTCTAGTTTTTCTGAGATTTTTATTTTTCTGTTTGTCTTGACTCTTGAGGGCACTCGAATAAAGTGAATTCCTTCTCAAAAATTTTAAGAGCTCTAGTCACATTTCCTCAGATTCTTTTCTAATAGAAGAACTTTTGTGTTGAAGCGAGAAAATTGCTCTTGGTTTAGTTTTGCTTTATTCCCTCGTCTCTCATTTATGGTAAGACCTTTTATTGTGTGCCAGTCCTAGGGTTTGAACTCAGGGCTGCTTGAGCCACAGCTCCACTTCTGGATTTTTGATAGTTAAAGATGTGAATCTCCTGGACTTTCTGCCTAGGCTGGGTTTGAACCTTGATGCTCAGATCTAAGCCTCCTAAGCAGTTAGGATTACAGGTGTGAGCCACCAGTGTCTGGCTCAAGAACTCCATTTTCATGTGAAAAAAATCCTTCCAGTTTTACCTCAAAAGGCCCTTTCCTTCACAGGAACTCTGAAAGCTATAATTTCAAGATTATATTTTCTCTGTGAATATATATATATATATATATATATATGTAAACACACACACACACACACACATTCTAAACTTTTTTTGCCCTTGAGGTAATAGGTAGCAACAAAGCAATGGAGAAGGAAGATCAAGAAGAAACTCTTGAGAAGGAAAATTCTTTTATTTTTCTTTTTTTAAAAGCAGCCCTAGGGCTGGGAAGGTGGCTCAGTGGTAGAGCGCTTGCCTTGCATGCTTGAGGCCCTGGGTTCAATTCCTCAGCACCACATAACCAGAAAAGGCCAGAAGCGGTGCTGTGGCTCAAGTGGTAGAGTGCTAGCCTTGAGCTGAAGAGCTGAGGGACAGCGCCCGGGCCCAGAGTTCAAGCCCCACAATCGGTCCCAACAAAACAAAACAAAACAAAAAAGCAGTCCTAACCTTGGATGCCTCCTGCTTGTTGAGCAAGCGCTCTACTACTTAGCCACATCCCCAGCTTTTTTTGTGCTCTTTAGTTTTGAGGTAGAGTCTCACTTCCTCCCAGATGTACATCTGGACTACAGTCTGCCTGTTTTAGGCTTTCTTTAGTAACTGGGATGACACGCATGTGTCACCACTCCTAGCTTCTTCTGTTGAGACATTTTCAAGAACTTTTCTGTCCAAACCTGGAGCTGTGATCCTCCTGATCTGGATCTCCCACATAGTTAGATGACAGGCACATGTTGCCATGCCCAGCTATGGATCAAGGAACTTGTCTTTTTTGCTTGTCTGGCCTCAAACCATGATTCTCTGGCGATCAGCCTCCCAAATAGGATTGTAAGGCAACAGTACCTGTGAAGAAGGAAAATCTTGGGCTGGGAATGTGACTTAGTGGTAGAGTGCTTGCCTAGCCTGCATGAAGCACTGTGTTCCAATTTCAGTACCACATAAACGGAAAAAGCTGGAAGTGGTTCTGTGGCTGAAGTGGTAAAGTGCTAGCATAGAGCAAAAGAAGGTTGAGGACAGTGCCCAGGCCCTGAGTTCAAGTCCCAGGACTGGCAAAAAAAAGGAAAATCTTTTTCCCTCAAAATATTACTTTGTAATGTATTATATTTTACTACTTTGTATTGTATTATATTTTATTTGTTTTGGGGAAGGGAGTTCCATTTGTGAAGTTTAAAGAACAAGGATGATATCATGGTGATTTTTGAATTTGTATAGCTGCACTATTCAATATTATAACTGCTAGCCACATGTCTACTGAACATGGGAAATGTGGCTAATATGAATTGAGATACACTGTACATAGGAAACGTGTACAGGATTTCAAAGACAGATTACAAAATATGGGTACTAGAAAATAGCTCGTGCTTGTAATTCTAGCTTCTCAGGAGGCTGACATCTGACAAATGTGGTTCTAATCCAGCATGAGCAGGTAAGCCTGGGAGACTTACCTCCAATTAACCATCAAAAAAGCCAGAAGTGGAGCTGTGGCTCAAATGGTAGAACACTAACCTTGAGCAAAAAAGGCTCAAGGACAGAGCCCAGGCTCTGAGTTCAAGCCCCAGGACTGGCATATATATGCATATAGATATGAATTACATTTGTAACTTATATTTTATTCAGTGCAGCTTTACAACCTAAACCAATATTTGGTTAAGTGACAAAAAGTTCCAGGAGAAGGAAGAAAGAGAAAGGAAGGATAAGGATATATGTTTAAAGAAGTTTAATTTTTACCCATCTGAGGTTTTATTTTTTGAGTGCTGGGGACTAAACCAGGGCTTTGTACATGAACTCTCTCCCCCAAGTGACTTTGAAATGGGCATTGAACATGATTGCCTTGAGGTCCAGAATTTGATTCTTAGTTAGCCTAGAATGTTGGGATTATAGGCATGCACTGCCATGTAGGCTCATTCTTGAGTATCTTAATACTCCAGAAAAGATAGTACAGATAACACACAGTATGCCAGAATGAAGAATATTCATTTCTTCTAGTTGGAATTGGACATCTCCTCCTTAGTATCATAGTCTCTCAAATGCCTGATGGGTGGAATGCCTGGTAAGCATGAACCTAGATGAGAAACGTGTGGAGAATTCTTGGTGCTATATTGGGCTATGCCAGAGTGAAAGCTGATGTCCATTACCTGACCCACAGTACAGAATACCATTGCATTCTCAAACATTTAGATAAGACTATTTATGGGTTATAGAACCTATAAATGTTCTGAGAAAAAGATATTTCCTTCTTCTATGCAACTGCTTGATTAATGTTCTTGCTCTTCTCTCTTTCTCTCTTCCACCTCCCTCTCTTGCATCTGATAACCAGGGCTTGAATTCAGGGCCTCTCATTTCTTGGGCTTGCTTGCTCAAGTTGGTACTCTACCATTCTTGCCCTGCTTGGTCTATGTTAAATTGAATCATAATTTACTTGAATTTCAGATTTTTCATCTTTTAAATGGAAGTACAGATTAATTGAATCTGATCAGTGTAAAAATGCTTTGAAAGTTAGACTTCCCCATAAACTTGAATGATGCATTCAAATGTAAACTGACTCATCCTAAGGGAACAGCTTGGGGGGATTGGCTATAGGATCAGCAGTCTTGAGACCAGGAGGATATGATTATTTGAAAGACTAGTGAGAGATACATAGGATACCCAGATTGGCAATATCTTTTGCCTGATCAGAGGAATCTTTTATGTTTCTTCTCTTTTCAGACCCACAATATGGAGCTGGCATATACTTCACCACAAATCTCAAAAACCTAGCTGATAAAGTCAAGACTTCTAACACCGACAAGTTCATCTATGTGTTTGAGGCTGAGGTCCTCAAAGGCTCCTCCTGCCCAGGTCATCGGTCAAATATTGTCCCCCCACCATTGTCTCGTGAAGCCGTAGATTGCTATGACAGTGTTGTTGACAATGAGTCCATGCCTGAAACCGTTGTTATTTTTAATGGTATGCAAGCTTTACCCCAATATTTGTGGATTTGCACTCAGGATCATGCAGGACCGCAAGGTTACTCAACAGGACCAGTATCCTCTTCAGGGCAGGATTGGAAAAAATTGTCAAATGGCAGCTCTGTTGATTAATGTCCATATCATTTTAACAACTGGTATGATCTTGCTTTGGGGCAACCAACCAAGTGGTCATTATTAATGACTCAAAGAGTAACTTACATATGTTAAATGGATTATCTGTTTGGATTGGCTGGGCTGTTGCAAGAACCCATCCTGCATGAATTTCTGCTTTCATCTTGGGGTTGGGATGGAAAAAATATCAACTGATACACTTCTATGTTCCTTCTCCTTGCACAATGTTCTTTCATATTTCTTTTAGCTACAGTCAACAGGAAGTATTACATGTAAAGAAGAGATTATTCCCAAGTAAAATCTAAATCTTTATTTGCTATACATGTTAGTATGACATTATTTGGACAGGAAAATAGCTTAAGATTTTCCAGAGAATCATATGACATGCCTTGGATCCCAAAATAAATAAACTTTGTTGGAGTGACCTTGGTCTGAATAATTATTTGTAAAATGAAATAATCTGAATTTGAAGGACACGAAAAGACTGATATTCATTTTAGATTCAGTCATATCAAGCAATGCTACCCAAACACCATGTGGCCTAAGTAATAATTAACCAAGCATTTATTGATCACCAGTAGTGTGTCAGTCACTTTCTGGTTCTAAGGATATGATACTAGACAAGACAAATAGCTTCACAAATCTTTTAGCCTAAATAATCAGAAAGGTAGATATAGACAACTTAAATTACAAATTGCTTGAAAAAAATTGAGGAGAAGGATAAATTAATCGATGATTGGAAGAAGCCCTTCAAAAGAAAACAAATTCAATCTGAGACCATTAGGAATGTGGCAAATGAGGGAGAGTAGGAGGAGTGTTTTAGGAAAAGAAACTAGCTTTTATAAGGGGTGAATCCACTGTGACTGGGCCTCAAATTGACTCGAAGGTCTGTTTGTAATGTGAAGACCAGCTAATCTCTCTTCCAAATCCAGACTCAGCTCCACTTCTAAAGTCTTCTAATCTTACATCTTCACCCTCTGGCACAGAGTATGTCTTCCTTCTCCTCTGTGTCATTTCTTAATTTGCTTTTCAGCAATGAGGATTAAATGCAGGGCCTTATGCTTCCTAGTCAAGTATTCTACTAGTTGAGGTATGTTCCCAGCCCTTTCATTGTTATTTAGTTTTTAAGATAGGAACACTATCTTGGCTTTTTGGCTAAGATCCAGTGTAAGGTAGGGGTCTCCCTACCTTTGCGTTTTATCTCTGATTCCAGAGTAGCTGAGATTACCATGGTGGGATTTATTCATCTTCCTGAATCATCCTGATAGTGTTGCATGGTGCTTTGCTTGGATATACCTCTGAAGGGCTTTGCCTTAGATACATGACTTGAAAGGTATCCTGCCTTGGTCCCATGTCTCAGAAAGTCCCATTCAGGCCTTCTTCTACCTGATTCTATTATCATAAAATGACCAGTCTACAGGGCATAGAGAACAGATCTGTCTAGAACCATCATTACTCAGTACCAAGCTCCCTGTTCAGAACCAAGAACTCCTCATTTCCTATTGGAACAGCTGAATCTATTTCCAGGGCCTAATTGTATCTGTTTCTTGGGTATCCCCTCCCAAGGTGGGCCATGCAACAATCGGCATCAAGAATGGCAAAGGGGATAAAATGTGGTAGCATGAATACAATCTCAGACACTTGGAAGGAAGAAATCATTAGGATGGTGATCTGGACAAAACTCACACTCCTGTTTAACTGACATCATCTTGTCTTCATAGTGGAGGAAGATTAAGTCCCACCTCCCAGGTGATGGGTGTGCCTGAATTCCTAGAGGCAGGGGCAGGCAGGGACTTGGTTACTGGACCTGTCAGTCCTGTGCTTTGACATTGAGAGACTCTCTAGTTTCCTGTGACCCTGACCCCTGACCCTGACACTATCTAGGCTCAGACCAGCTCAGGCGCCATTATGCAATGCCTCTTGTTCCTGTGTCTTATGTCTCCTTGGTCTCCTTCCTCCTGGCTGTCCTCCAGTCACCGCGGCTTCCCACTTCAGCTCTCCATTGGGTTGATCTGGTTTGTTAGTATTGTTTTTCTGCTTCCCCACCCCCCTTGCTCTCTTGGTTCAGTTTTCTGACAGTGTTAAGTGTACAGGTTTTTGGGATAGGAATCCACCTGTAGTCACTGGCTTTCCAATAAAGACTCCTGATTTGACCTCAAAAAAAAAAAAAAACAACCTCAGCCACCCAAGTAGCTAGGATTAACCCAACTACTCTATTATTTTTATCATTACATAAAAGAAAAAATGGTTCCCAATAAAGCAGAACAGAAAATAAATAAAAATGATCTATAATATCTTGGGACAGAAATAAGTCATTATTTTAATTAATATAGGTTACCTAGTTAGTTGGTTGTATTTGCATATACAGAATAGTACAGCCTCTAAGATTTAAACATGTAATAATTAAAATAACTTGCTGCACTAAAGGATAGGAACATTTTTTAAATATTGCTATTTTTCATGTTTTTATTACTTGCTTAACTGGTGCTTAACTGATTATTATTAGTTGCTGATACTATTACTAGTATTATTGCTATTTGTTTAAGTAATAGAAAGTATGTAACAGAGAAACCTGGAATGCATGATTCCAGGTCAATGCCTATTTTTATTTATGTTCAAGAAATATATGAATATATTTTGATTTATATCATTTTTATTTATTTGCATACCTTCTTATTGACAATTCTTTTTAAAGCAGGCATTTCCAAATATTAGCAAGAATGTGTCAAAAAGGGAATCTTACACAGTGTTGGAGTATAAATTGGTGCATTTTGGAAACTAGTCCAGCAATATCTAGTGCATTCATTTTCTATTGCCTTGTAACAAACCTAATGGCCTAACAACCACTTATCTCACTGTTCCTCTGAGCCAGGAGTACTGACACAGCTTAGCTTGTTTCTCTGCTCAGGCTCTAACAAGGTTCAGGAAAGCATAAGGTCAGACTGTCATGTCTGGAGGCTTGGCTGAGAATGAATCTTATTCTAACCTCTCACAGGCTATTGACAGAATTCATTTGCACGTAGTTGTGTGCTTGAGGGCCCTGGACTCTTACTGGTAGCTAAAGGCTACACTCAAGTCCTAGAAGCTATCAGTGGTTACCTGTCACGTAGCTATCTCCACAGTCAGCTGACAACATGATGACTTGTTTATTCAAGTGCAGCAGGCAAGTGTGTAGCTCTAGTCTAAGAAGACCATGAAATGAATGAATGCAATGAAATGTCATCATGGGAGCTCTCTGCTTCTTTGGTCATATTCTATTGGGTTGAAATGAGAGGACCCATCTACATTCAGGGAGTGGAGATATATATAGAAACACCAAGGGGCAGAGATCATGGGAGGAGCTGGTATCTTAGAATTCTGCCTACCGCATCTGATGATTGTAATGCTGTCAGTAATCCAGTTAATTAGAAAGTAGAGGAGGAGGATAGTGAGTTCAAGGCCAGCCAGCTTGAGCATAGTTATTGAAATCCTATTTTAAAAATATGAGGGGCATGGCTCAATTGGCAGAGTGCTTGCCTATCATGTGTGAGGCCTTGGAGTCAATCTTCAATACTACAAAAATGTAATCAACATATTGTCATTTAGCAGTTTTCCTGTCTATAGTATGGATGTATAAGAATGTTAGTAATAGCACTACTTGTGGTGGCAAAAAAATTATTCTATAGCTTTTAAATTTCTCAAAATAACAAAATACACAGTTAGGGAGCTATTCTTATAAAATGCTGCTCTTCAAGGCTGGCCTTAAACTCCTGATCCACCTGCCTCAGCTTCCCTAATTGCTGGGATTTTTAGTGTACCAGCACATCTGGCACAAGAATTAATTTCTTTTTATACTACTTACAAATTATCAGGCAGAGGGGATGGGTGTGAACTAAAAAGAGAATAGCAAGAAGCTTCCAGCAAGCGAGCTGCACGTGATCTCTTTGGCCATGAGACACTAACTTAATACTTCCATTATATTCTTCGTCCTTCAACCATGCTATCATTCCTTAAAAAAAAAAAAATCAGGTGCCTACTAGGTGAGAGGCTATATCTGGAAAAGTAGGGGGAGAGCTGTGCATTCTATAATAGCTTAGTAAAGGAGGTTCGTTGACATTACTCCCTCCCACTCTCCCACCCCCGCCTCATTCCCGCTATGGCTATGGGCGGACCCCAATCCTCCCGGTCAGTGAGATCCTATCCTTGGACCCAAGATTCCGAGACTCTGGGCCGTGGGACGCCTAACAACCAGAAAACTACATCTCCCGGCAGGCTCTGCGGTGGGCGTCGCAGGGGCGTACGCAGGCGCGTAGGCCGGCCCCCTGCACGCAGGCGCATTGCGCACGCCGGCTGAGCTGGGTCTCGCTGCTCGGTGCGCGGCGGCGGCGGCGGAAGGCGAGGCCTGGTGCGGTGCGCACCGCTGAGGCCGGGATCGGCTTGTTTAGGTGGTGGGTGAAAGAGGCGCGGCGGAGGGGCGAGAGAGCCAGCGTTTCACTCTAGCAGTGGCACCAGGGTCGGTTGCCTCGAGCCGGTGAGTGCGGCCGCGGCCCCTCCCCCTCCCGCCGACGGATCCGGGGTGTCCACGGCGGGATCCGGGAGAGGCCCCGGGGCGACGGGGTGAGGGGAGGTAGGGTGGTGGGGCGCCGGCGGGAGCTCGAGCTCGGCTCCCTGGGCCCGGACGCTCGCGGTGCGTCCGTGCGTCACCGGTCCGGGGGTGCCT
>NW_012267261.1:11476282-11531798 GCF_000151885.1 Dipodomys ordii
TCCCAGCGCTCCCCCCCGGAAGGGACGGGCGGGGCGGGGGGGGGGAATGACCGGAGCCGGTGTGGGGTGTGGTGGGGTCGGTCGGCTGCAGTTCACTGACGTCGTGACCCCACGGGCCCGCCGCGGCCGGCCGGGGTGTGGTGATTATGGGAATGACAGAACTCGGTGTGCGCGGAGCCTGGGCGAGCGCGGACGCGGGGGGAACCGCTAAGAACTACGGCGGAGTTCAGCCTGCGGGATGATGACTCGCGCGAGTCCGGAGGGCGTCCTGAGAGCCGGTGCCAGGCCCCAGTGGAAAGGCTTCTGTTTGGGTGTTTTGTTTCTGTTGTTGTTGTTGTTGTTTTTTGGTCCTACTTTTTCAATGAAAAGTTCCAAAATAATGGATGTTTACAACTCTCAGAATAAACAGTCAGGAAATAATCTTTCCGGGATGCCCTGTTACCTACTGTCACCAACATCGTTTTTTTTTTTTCCCCTTACAACAGTTTCTCCCCAAAAAGACAAAAAAACACCGGTAGCAGATAAATAGGCAATTTTTTTTTTAATTTTCCTATCTATGGAACATTTTTCATTGTTTTTGTTGCAGTATTGGGGCTTGAGCTCAAGGGTCTGGGCACTGTCCCTTAGCCTTTTCTCTTCAAGGTTTGCTCTATTACTTGAGCTTCACTTGGGGTCTCGGGTGGTTAATTGGGAGAAGAATCTAATGACTTTACTGGCTTAGAACCATGATCCTCAGAAGCTATGGTACAAATGTGAGAGCTATTGCCTCCGAGCTGCCTTAGGTTCTTTCTTAACTGTTTTTGAGAGTCTCTCTGTGGGTCCAGGTGAATCCTCCTGCATCTGCCTTCTCAGTTGCTGAGATTTTAAATTTCCATATTCGGTTTAAGTTGTTCTTGCATTTGTAATTTTCTGAAAATAATTCACAAGTTATTTCTCCTTCCACTTAAAAGATTGATGATATTTAAGCTTTTCCAAGAACAGTGAGAATGAGCTCTACTGTGTTTTTCTATTTTTGCTGAAATTGTTGGAAGGCTGTGTTTATTTGATTTTATATATGGGTGGATGAGGATTTCCTTCAGCTTTCCAGCTTTGACACAAAACCACAGGTCCTTGAGATCCACTGATGAAAAGTATTTCAAGGCGTCTCACAAAAGGAAAGTCTCAGCAGGTGAAGTTTCAGCAAAGATTTGTTTTTATTATAAGTTAAAATTGGGAGATATGGAAAATATGGAAGCCTTTCCTGTTCTCAAAAATGGAAGCCCCTATGTGTAATTTCTATACTAGGTGAGTACAGCTTGTCTAGCAACTAACTATTCCACAAATGTTTTGCATAGATAAGATGGTAAGCCCCACCTAAAACATAGGGAACATTTAGTACTATTTAGTACTTTTTTTTTTGCCAGATATGCCTTTCATGATTTCTATCTTTACACATCCATTTATAGCTACCAAAGTTTTGCCGTTTCAAACGATAGATTTAGACAGTCTCCTGTACTTTGAAGAAAGAGAGAAAGAGAGACTATATTTCCTGATCTTCTAATTTTAAAAGTGAGGTATGGTGATAGAAAAGCTTATCTGCTTTTTCAGTTTACTTTCTGGTTTTAACTTACGACTCTGGCCTTTTTGATATTTTGTTGAAGATGAAATGATTTTCTGTCTTCTCACCTGTCATGCTTCAGTTTTAAGATAGAAGGCATGAGAAAATAATGAACACTTAGGGAGCTTCTTTCCAGATAATGTGCTAAAAGCATGTGTTTTAAACACTCAATACTTAAAGTACATACTAATTTTCCCTAATTTTCAGATGTATGGACTGTCATTCTTTGTTGTTGTTGTTGTTCATTCTTCTTGTTGTTGTTGTCAGTTGTGGGGTCTGGGCACTGTCCCTCAGCTCTTCAGCTCAAGGCTAGCACTCTACCACTTGAGCCACAGTGCCACTTCCCTTCTCTGGTTTATTGGAGATAAGAGTCTCCTGGCCTCTCCTGCCCTGGCTGGTTTTGAACCATGATCCTCAGATCTCAGTCTCCAGAGTAGCTAGTATTACAGGTGTGAGCCACTGACGCCCTGCTGTCATTTTTTGTTGTTGTTGTTGGTACTATGATTAGAATTTTTTCTCCATCCCCAACACTGAAAAGAAAAAGAAAATGCTGGGCCATGGTGACTCAGCCTCACACTAAGGAGGTTGAGATCTGAGGATTAGGGTTCCAAGCCAGTCCAGGCAGCTACATCTGTGAGACTTTTTTTTATCTCCAGTTAACCATCAAAAAGCTGGAAGTGGAGTTGTGGCTCTAGTGGTAGAGTGCTATCCTTGAGCAAAAAGCTCAAGGACAGAACTCAAGTTCTGAGTTCAAGCCCCTGGACTGAAACAGAACAAAAACAACAAGAAAAAAGAAAACTAGTCCAGCCAACAGAGGCTCATACCTGTAATACTAGCTACTCAGGAGGCTAAGATCTGAGGATTGCTGTTAAAAGCCAGACCCAACAGGAAAGTCTAAGTCTTTTTATTCAGTTATCCAGCAGAAAAGCTGGGTATCCAGCTTTGGCTCAAATGGTAGACCACTAGCCTTTAGCAAAAAAGCTCAAGGTGAGTATCCTGGACCTAAGTTCAAGCCCCAGGACTGGCACTAAATAAATAAGAAAACTAAAAATGAACCAAAAAAAATCTGCTTGTTGGTTTTGTCTTTGGTTTTTTGAGAATTTCTGACTATGCAGCCTAGGCTGGCCTTGAACTTAAAATCTGCCACTGGCTTGTGTTATTCTACCTGGCCCTGGTTGTGTTTATTTACTTAATCCATTCACTCATCCAGTACTTGGAGAGTGATTGTAACTGGTGTATCCTTATTCTCATTTCCTGATAGAATTTATAGCATAATGGGAAAGACTAACAGTTAATACAAATGTTAACCAAATGACATTTTAACAGTCATTGTAATTTAGCAGAAATGCAAAAAAGGACTTGACTACATATCAAGACAAGTTCAAATGAAAGCATAAGTTTTGAGGGTCTTATATTCATTGGGAAACAAAAAGCTCATGCTTGTAATACTAGCTTTTCAAAAGCTGAGGTGGGAGGATTCAGAGTGTCAGGCCAACCTGGGATACACATAATGGTCAAATGGTCAGTCTTAGAAAAGCAAACAAAAACAATTAAAAATAAAATCTTCCTCTACCCCACAATAAAAAAAAAAACCCTAAATAGGGTTAAAGATGTTGCTCAGTGGTAAGATTCTTGAGTGTCCAAAGTCCTGGGTTCCATTCCTAGAACCATTTTTTTTTTAAACTAGAATAAATTACATGACAGAGTACCTGTAGTGTACTTGGATTAACTTTTTTCTTTTGATTTTGCTTTCTTCTGTATAAACTATGAAACCTGCCGACCACTGAGTAATGAGATCAGTAAGATTGCAAACTGAACAGACAAGGATTCATAAGCTTAATTAAAAAAAAAAATCAGGGGCTGGGAAGGTGGCTCAGTGGTAGAGTGCTTGCCTTGCATGCATGAGGCCCTGGGTTCAATTCCAGATAAGCAGAAAAAGCTGGAAGTGGTGTTGTGGCTCAAGTGGTAGAGCGCTAGCCTTGAGCTGAAGAGGTGAGGGACAGCGCCCAGGCCCCATGACTGGGAAAAAAAAAAATCAGATTTTTCAGATCCAAGATGCCAGTTCTTCATTTCTTCTTCCTCTGGAAAACATGGAGGTGATAGCATACAAAATGGACATGTATGTTAAAGGTTCAGAATATTCTCCCAGACCATTTTGTTTTTATTTTATTCTATTTAAGTAGTTATACAAAGGGATTTCAGTTGTTTGTCAGTCTATGACATCACACCTTTCATCATTCTCCCTGTCTTCCCAACTCCACTCATATTATGACTGCATTTGCCTATACTTTCTCTCTTCATTGATCCCCAGTACATGTTCTACCTTTTGGTATGCCTTCTGTTAACCTCTCTTAGTTCTTTAAAGGGGTTACAATAATGCACTGTGGGTATTTTTCCATGCACATAGCTAACTTTAGTAAATATGTTTGTGTATATATGCATGTGACCCTATATATGTTCACATATAAATATATATTTGTAATTTAGCTCTAACTTCCATGTATAAGGGAAAACATACATCCTATGTGTCCTTAGTCTCTCTGAGCCTGACTTGACATAATTTTTTAAGGTACATTTATTTCCCTGCAAATGCCATAATATACTTCCTGATGGTTGAGAAAAATTCCATTATATATGTATATATATGTAGATAAATTCATTCTTCCTGATGGATGAGTAAAATTCTATTATATATGTGTGTGTATATATACACATATATATGTGGATGTATTTCACACTCATATATTTCTTGATTGGAGGGCATCTGGGCTGTTTCTATAACTTGACTTCAATGAATAGTGCAAGTATCTTTATCCTGACTTGTAAGGTGTTTTCTAAGGTGCCTTTTATGAAACTTGCTAGACTGATTTAATTATTTATATGCCTTAACATTCATTCAGAATTACTACATATAAAGTGGCCATGAAAAAATTGTATTATTTATTTGCCATGTAAAACTTTCTAATTTGTTTGTTGGTCCCTATGAAATACAGGCTTAAAGCCAGGCACTGGTATCTTATGCCTGTAATACTAATTACTAGGCTGAGATCCAGAGATAGAGATTTGAAATTAGCCTAGTCAGAAAAGTCCATGAGACTTCATCTCCAAAATAACTATCAAAAGGCTGAGCTGGAAGCTGGCTCATGTAGTAGAGCACCCATAGAGCAAGCCAAGCAAAGTCCTAAATTAAAACCTTACATTGTGCTCCGCCCCCTAAGACAGACTAGAGTCAAATTTTTTTTTTCTAAAAATTAACAAATGACTTCATTAAATTGCTTTTTTTTTTGGTCGGTCGTGGGGCTTGAACTCCAGGCTTGGGCGCTATCCCTGCGCTCTTCAGCTCGAGCTCTCTACCACTTGAGCCACAGCGCCACTTCCGGTTTTCCAGTGGTTTATTGGAGATGAGAGTCTCACGGACTTTCCTGCCTGGGCTGGCTTTGAACTGAGATCCTCAGATCTCAGCCTCCTGAGTAGCTAGGATTACCGGTGTGAGCCACCAGCACCTGGCTTAAATTGCTTTTTTAAAATTTTAACTTTAGGTGACTTATAATGTGCTATGTGTTTAAGTTTTGTAATTTTTCTTAAGCTCAACTGTATTATGACTTGCTTTGTATTAGTTTGGAATCGCTGCAGGTTTCTGGAGTTATTTTTGTTGTTTTTCTGTTGGTTTGATTATTTTGATCTTTTATGTTTTTCTTGTACATTTGAGAATAAGGTAATACTTTACTTTTGATCGCCATGGTTTTAGCACAGGGTTATTGAGTTAATAAAAGCCTTAGTAATTTATGATGTCCATCAGATTGTGTTTAGAAGTATCTATATATAAATACTGTACATAAAATGAATTAAGACTTTTAATTGGCTATGCAAGTAAAGATGAGTAATCTAGTGATAAAGAACTCTAGGGCTTTTTGATTTTGTGTTAAATATCTTTGTACTTTGTTAGGATTAGGAATTTAGATATAATAATGGAAGAAAATATTGGGAATAGTAAATAAGTTAATTAGCTGCCAATTAGGGTATTAGAAAACTTTTGAGGTTGTACACTGAAAGAGCAGGGATTAGGACTGATGGGATGTAGTTTGTTTTTCTTTTTAAAAATGTTAACACTATAAAATAGACCTCAGGGAAAAAATGGTTCTGATCTAATGTTGTAGACTAATTGAGACCATTCTTGAAAGCAGGCACTAATCCAGAATGTGGATAAAAGAGATAATCTCCTTCATATAACAAGAATAATGCTGTCCTTCATATACAAAGATAAGTCTGCTTACTCATCATGATTGATTTTCCAGCACTAATGGGGATATGTGCTGAGTTGTCCATGTATCTCTATGCTCTGACCAGCAAAGCGGCTTGAGATCAGAATGGGGTTTGTAGCTGGGGAACAAACTCACAGAAAGTAATAGAATCCACAAATGTGTAAAGGCTAAGTGAGTTGGTTTCCCTTAATTATCTTTGCAAAACCACTCTGTGGAGGAGAGTATATGTGTACAGCATGATGAGGTAAGTTGCCTTACACTTCACTGACTGGTAGAGGTGGGATTCAAACATAGGCTATCTGTAATGTATTGAACTGCAGTCATTAAAGCTTGATTTTATTCAGTTTTGTATCATAACGGGTTAGATATTAGGTAGGTTTTGTTGTGTAGCTTTGGTGGCACTGGAAGTGAACTTAGAGCCTCATGATTGCTTGCAGCACTCTACAGCTAAACCTCCAGCTCCATTTGAACTAGAATTTTGCTTCCTGTCTGGGCATGCACTTGGATGGCAGTTGAGAATTTATTAGAAAAGAAAAATGGTAGAAAGGGCATGCAACGTAGACATGTCATGGGGAAAACAGTACTTCAGCACACCTCAGCCATCTTTAGGGTTAAAGAGCTTGGTTTTGGATTAAATTTGGAGAATTGGAGTACTTGAAGATGATAGCTTTCTGATTGGTGGGTCTTCTTTTTGTTTCATGGAGCCAAAAAGGTTCAGTAACCTCTGCACTTTCATTCTTTTGTAGCCCCCCCCTTCCTCTATTTTCCTGTTGTTTTTTTTAAATTTATTGACGGATTTTTGGCTTATGAGCTTTTGCCATATACAAGTTGCATGGGCAATTCCCTGATTGCCTGCTTTTCTGCTACTATCAAAATTCTGTATGTACATCTGACACATTTTACTTTTTATTTCCTAATAGTTGCCTTTCTTCCATCACAAATACCTGGTTGGTTATACATCTCTTCCAGAAGTCATAAATTGAAAATATACCAAAAAAATCTTTTACCATGATAAATATAGTAACCCTTTCTCCCTGAAAGAGAAGAAACTGTATCTTGTTAGCTATGGATACTGGTGTAGAGGTGATTAAGAAAAAATTAGCCAATAGAATTTAAAAAGGAGGGAAGTGGTGGGGGAGGGAGCTGGGAGAAAGTAAAGGAAGGAGTGACATTGTCCCCCCTACCCCAAAAAATGAAATGTACTTATTACCTGATTTAAGAATTGGTAGCCTCTTTTCAAAACACTTTAATAATAACAATGAGATTATTTAAATAGAAGAATGTAAAAAGTGTGCAACACCATGTTTTCCCCAATCAGGATCATTTTTGAGGAATCTGTCAGTATAACTTGGTGTATTTAGTAATTCAAAGAAGAAAAACAGTTATTTCAATAACTACCAGATAAAATTTGATATGCATTTCAGATTTTATCTTACTATTATATGTGAGGGATCTAATCTAGAGCTTCATATACCCTAGACAAGTGCTGTACTCCTGAGCTGCATCCCCAACTCTTCCACATTTTAGAAACAGTCAGCCAAGTCTCAGTGTGTAGTACTTAGAGGTAGCAGTATTCCATACACTTACCTACAGTGAGTACAGATCCTTGGCAGAGTAGACGGACGTTATAGAAGTTGACAAGCTGATTGTAAAATAGGTGTGGAATTGTAAGGAATTCACAAAAGGTAAATCAATCTTGTAAAAGAACTTAAATATTTAAATATTTCTTCATTCTAAAACTTTTTACAAGGCAGTGATGATCAAGACATTGTGGAATTGCTGAAATGATATGCATATATGGGTCAATGGAATTGAGAAACAAGAAACCATGTACGTAAACCAAATCACACCCACTTGCACACACACAGCTGCTTATTGAATACCATTTTGGCAGGTAATAAAGATCAGAAATTTAATAATCATAACATACATTTATTTCTTACAGTTCTGGAGGCTTGAAAATCCAAGACCAAGGTACTAGCAGATTTATATTTGTTGAGAACTTGCACCTAATTTCATAGACGCTGTCATTTCTTCTTTGAGATAAAGGCAGACTGGTCAAACTCAAGCTGGTGTTGAACATTAGTCTTCCTGCCTCAGCCTTCTCAATGTTGACACTACAGGTGTGAGGCATCACACCTGACTGATGTTCTTTTTTTAAAATCACACCAGACCCACCTTCAACATCATCCTACTAGGAATTTCGGATTTCACATACAAATATGGGACAGATGGGCACATTCAGTTTATAGCAAATACAAAGACCATTGAAAGGAGAAATAATAGTTTTTTTTTTAACCAGATAATGTTAGTAAACTGCCCAGCTACATGAAAAAAAAAATGAAGCTTGGCTCTTATACCATGTACAAAAAGTTAATTCAGAATGAATCTCAGATTTAATTGTATGAGGTAAACGAAAATAAAACTGTAAGGAAACAAGATTACTGATTCTTAGATCTGACACCAAAAGCATGAATAAGAGAAAGACCAGTCTGGGCTCTGGTGGCCCATGTCTGTCACCCTTGATACTAAGGATTGAGAGTCAAAGAAACTGGTAGTTTAAAGCCAGCTTGGGCAGAAATGTTTTAGAGACTTCCATCTCCAAAATATCCAACAAAAATCAGGGCTAGAAGTATAATTCAAGTCATAGAGGACCAGCCAAACAAGCCAATTAAGCACAAGGCCTGGTATTGCCCCCAAAAAGGAAAAAGTAGATTAGTTTAGACTTCATCAAAATTAAAAGCTTTTATGCTCCAAAGAATACCATCAAGAATGTGAATTGGGGGTAGTGTTTCAGGTGGTCAAGCACCTATCTAACCAGTATGGAGACCTTGAGGTCAAATCTCAGTACCTATAGAAAAAAAGGGGGGGGTGGAAAGGTAAAGGATTGGGGGACATTTTTGTTAGGCATATAGTTGAAATGTTTTATCTAAAATGTTAAACTATTATGACTCAGTAAAAAGATAACCTAGTTATCCAATTTAAAAATAGGTAAAGGATTTGAATAGCTTTTAGTGGGCAATATATAGCAAATAATTACTTAAAAAGATGGTTTACTTTATTCATCTGGGGGTTACAAATCAAAACCATAAGATATTTTATCCCTACTAGTATGGCTTGGTTAAAAAAAGTCAATAATAGCCAAGTGTTGGTGATATAGAGAAAGTGTAGCCTTCATATGCTACTGATAGGAATACAAAATGATAAAGCCATTTTGGAAATATAGTTGAGTAGTTCCTCAAGTGAGGAAATGGAGTTGTCATGACTTTTAATTTGACCCATACATAAATACATACATGCTTACACATCTGTATATATGTAATGTCTATAGGTGTATGTGGAAGCATTGTTCATAATAGCCAAAGGTAAAAGTAGTTTAAATACCTGTTAGTTGAAAGGATAAATGTAATTGGGTATATGCACACAATGGAATATTTAGCCCTAAAAAGAACGAAATACTGATGCATGCTACAGTGTAAATATACCTTGTGTATGTTAGTCCACATGAAGAAGCAGCTAGTCACAAAAGATTGTGTATTACATGATTTTGTCCATATGAAATGAAATGTCCAGAGTAAGAATAATAGCTAACCAATTCAGGATTTCTGGTTCTTGTTTATTTTTTGGCAGTCCTGGGTTTGAACTCCTGGGGCTTTGTGCTTACTAGGCCAGGGACGCTTCCATTTAAACTATACTTTCAGCCCCAAGATTTCTTTTTGAGGTGATGAAAATACTGTAAAACTAATTGTGGTAAGGGTTGCACACATGTGTGAGTCCTAAAATGATTGTATTGTACCTTTTAATAGGAGTAAAAAAGGAACTTTTTGATGTCCCTATTGAATGAGTCTGGGCCTGTGTATGTAATTAAGGCTGAGCAGCTACAAAATAGAACTCTTTAAGTAAGCTCATGTGTTCTCTGTTCTTATAGAAATCATGACCACCCCAGGAAAAGAGAACTTTCGCCTAAAAAGTTACAAGAACAAATCTCTGAATCCTGATGAGATGCGCAGGAGGAGGGAGGAAGAAGGACTGCAGTTACGCAAGCAGAAAAGAGAAGAACAAGTAAGTCCTTGATGTGTTTACTCATTACATTTTAAAGTGGGAGCCATCCTCTTTATATTTTAGCAATATTTAATAAATGTTTGTCCCTTTCATCAAATCAACACTTTTTTTAGAATAGGGAAGAGGTATTGAAAGATAGAAGAATAGAGAAATCTCAGGTGGGAACCAATGGGGTGGGGGAGGATCGGTGAAGGGCTGTTACATAGGATTGAAGTACTTTATATTCATGTGAAAGTAGAATAATAAAGCCAGTTAAGAAATGATTTTAAAAAGGAGAAAGGGGGGCTGGGACGGTGGCTCAGTGGTAGAGCACTTGCCTTGCATGCATGAGGCCCTGGGTTCGATTCCTCAGCACCACATAAGCAAAAAGAAAAAAGCCGGAAGAGGCACTGTGGCTCAAGTGGTAGAGCATTAGCCTTGAGCTGAAGAGCTATGGGCCTTTACATATAGTCACTTATTCAACAACCTGAAATGGAGTTGTTTTATGTCAGTAAATAAAAATGAGAAAGGATAAGAAACAGCAATAGAGGGGATAAACTTGGTCAGAGTACATTGTATCAGTGTATGAAATATAGCACAATAAAATTTCCTTGAAAATGCTGTATCATTCATTGTAAAAAGGATTGCATGTATGTGTGAATACAGTAACAGTTACTGAATTGTATACCAATAAGAAAAAATAGGAAATCTCTGGTTCTTGTTTTCTTTTTTCTCTTCTTTTTTGGAGCTTCTGGGGATTGCATTCATCAGCTTTGTACTTGCTAAGCAGATGCTCTACCATGAGTCATGCCTCCAGCCCACATTCCTATTTTCTTAATATAACCACTGTTTAATATTTTAACCTGTTTTTAGTGTATTTCATTTTTCTAATATTTCAACTTCTTAAAGATTTTTGTGTATGTTAATTAATGAATTATGAAATAACCCAACAGTGCATTCATTAATTTTCATTATAAACTTAATTTGAAAAGTTGCAAACATAAAAAAATGGAAGGATAGTGAACCTCATAAACTTTGAGTCTAGTAATTGTCTCCAGTTTGCTGTACTTCATATTTATTTTTACATGTATTTAGTAAGTTGGTATAAAAAAGTTTTATTCATAAGGCCATTTAGGTGTTGATTTCTTTTAAAATTATTATTTTTTTCCTTAGTTAAAATTATTTTTAACCTGAGAATATAGGAGCACATGGGATTTCACTTCTCTTTATGGTTCTTTGAAAATGCTTAGGACAACTGGGTGCTGATGGCTCATGCCTGTAATTCTAGCTACCCAGGGGACAGAGGTCTGAGAAATCACAGTTCAAAGCCAGCCTGGGTAAGAAATAACTATCATAAAAAGCCAGGAATGGATCTGTGGCTCAAAGCGGTACATACATAAATGGTCTTGGTATTTGCCATAAAGTGAATGTTCCCATCTGTCCCAAATTTGAATGTGAAATCCTAATTTCTAGTGTGATGATGCTGGTGGATCTAATATGATTAAAGTAATGATCACAGAACCTTCATGAATAGCCTTAAGCACAAAAGGTAAGGGACAGCACCCAAGCCCTGAGTTCAAGCCTTAGCACCTGCACAGAAAAAAAAAAAAAAAAGCTTAGGACAAAGAAATTTAAAGACATAAACCTTTGGTGACTTTTTACTTATTTTTGTATGAAGAGACTTTAGTTTGTAAGAACCATTTGTCTCTGGCCACACACATCCATAAAAACTTCATAGAGTTAAAGGCAAATGAAGTAGCTATAACTCTTTATACCTGAGAAATAAGGTAATCTTTCATAAACATTTTGCAGTTACAGTAAAATAGTTTCTACAAATACTCGAGAAGCCCTTACTGGCTAATTCAGTTAAATTAAGTCCTAGAATACATTATAACTTCAGTATTTGTTGTTAGCATTGTAGGTGCTTGAATCAAGCACTTAATTAGTATTGTTACTGGGAAAGGTAGTTTGTAAATACAATAGACTTTGAGTTTCTTTAGATGAACTTAACTATTACTACTGTCTTTTATGTCTGGAATAAATTTCCTTTTTATTTTTGAATCAAGCAACATTTTTCTATACTTATATTCACTTAGGTAAAAGTAAATACATGTATATGTAGGTGAATGCACCTGTAGATGTGAATGTAACTGTTAGCCTGGGGATCATAGTTGGCACAAAGAACTAATTTTTTCATTAAAAAAATTTCATCTTACAGGAAGAACTTATAAAGCGAATCAGGCTTCCCAATAGCACAGCCATACTTACTTCATGTCTAATATTTAAAATAGTGAACATCAGGAAAATGCAAATTCATTTAGCTACTGTTTATCTTTCTACAGCTGCTTTGTCATCTATCTGGAGAAGTCAACATGTTTATGTCAACCAACTAATAAGATGTTGCATTTGTAGAAAGTATAGCAGTTGATGCGGTCAAATACACAATTAGTGTCATCATTTTAGCAGAATATTTTGTTATCTAGCCAGCACTATATAAAAGAACCTCTGTCCTGTTTGACAGTGACAGTCAGATTGCGTATAGTCTGAATTATATACTTGCTGACTCAGTGTGAGTGATATATAGTATGTCTAAAAAAATCGTGGAAACCAAAGTGATGAAGAATAGAGGCTTGTTTGGGATTGCTAGTTATAAGAAATATCATCTGGAATAACAAGTTGATAAACTTTTGAATAGTCAGCATTTCTCAACTTGGCTGGTAAGTTTAGGCAATTATTTTCTATAAATTATATATATATTATATGTAGTCCACTAGTTAAGATTGTTTATCAGGCCTTTTTCAAAAACCTGGGCTTATCTGAATATATATATATATATATGTATGTATATATATATATATATATATATACAGTTTGTCTATGTACATATATATGTACACATATAGATACACACATACATATATAATATACATGGTTGAGAAAGTTAAAGTAGGGCTAAAATACCCAAAAATAAACAGTTTCCTGGCTTTATTTCCAGGTCATCTACTTTCTCAGCTCTGTAACTGTTCAATGTGGCTTATACTGCTATGTTTCTAAGTAATATTTATTATATGTAAATTGAAAATATCTGATGATGTTCTATTGGAATGAAGATGTAAGTATTCTTTGTATCCATCTGTCCGTCCGTCCTTCTATCCTTCCTCATAGTACAATTATATTTCAGTATGGTTGCATTTTCTGTTGCTGAGCTGAGCTGAAATAATGTGGCAATATTACTTATGTTTTTCCTGGAGTTCACTTTTTTTTTGCTAGCTCTTTAATTTTTTTTCTAATTTTCTACTTATTCAACTATTATATAATTCATTCACTGTCACTGGAGATCTCCCCTTTTTATTTTCTGTCTTGTTCCAATTAGCATTGCTTATCGGAGGGCTCAATTGTGGAGCTACTGTGCTAAGTACTTTTGTGGGAAATTTCTGTCTTTCTTGTAGTGATGCTTCACTTTGTGGTTCTGTTTTCCCTCTTTTAAGTTTACTTTTTTTTCCCCCTCCTTTCCTCCCTCTCTCCCTCCCTCTCTCCCTCCCTCCCAGTTCCAGAATAGTGTATTGGTTAGTAATTATGAAGCATGGGTAATAATAGTTAACGGTTAAGTGTTTGATATACCAGGCACTGTGTGGATAAGGATTTTATGACTAACATACTCATTCTCTGAGCCAGACTCTTGATTGTGAACCAAAAATGAAACAATTCATTGAATGAAATTGAAGTGTCTTTAAGTATGTGATCCTTGGCAAAATAAAGTATAATATGTGCATGAAAACATTGAAAAGGAAAAAATATAAATTTGTTAATTGCTGGATTTGGATGTCTGGCTCAGGCAGTAGAGCATCAGCAGTCACTGAAAGCCTCAGACACAGCTTGAGTCCAGTCTCAGATAAATAAATAATTTCATTGCATTCTTCATGCTTTAGCTGAAGTCCAGGAACTTCAGTGGTTGCAACAATTCATTGAAAATAACATTGGAAGGAACCTTTGGGCATCATCTAGGCCAGTTAACGTTCAAATTGTATTCTGGAGGTTTGGCGTTTTATGTATGTCTCATGCTTCTTCTATTTCTCTTCAAAAAACAAAACAAAACAAAACCTGTTGAACTATATGTCCAATATGGTAGCCTCTTATATATAACATTCATATGTGGCTAGTTCAAATTAAAATGTGTTCTTATAAAATTTACATTGAATTACTACAAAGAAAAACATGTGAAGTAATCTTTTTTTTCTCTTGACTTTGAAATAGACCTCTGTGCTTGTTGGGTTAAATAAGGTATATTTCTACATATTGTCTTTTTTTTTTAAGATTTCACTATTTGCCTGGCCTGGATTATAATCCTCCTACTTAGGCCTTCCTTCCATTTATGCATTCTGTTATGTCAGAATCAGAGGCACGTGACACCACATCCAGTTTTTTCTGAGACACTATTTTACAAACTTATCCCTGGCTGGCCCTCAAACTACTGTCTTCTCAATTGTAGCCTCCCAAGTAGCTAGGATTATAATAATAAACCATCATACCAGCTTTGTTTTTCTTTTTAGAATGTGACTACTAGAATTTTTGAAAAACTAGTTTGTGACGTTTCTGTTGGACAATGAGTATATAAATCATGTACTAGAAAACAGTTTGAGTTTGAATGATTTTCCAAAGACTAGTTAGATTAGTGAACCAAAACTCCCATTATATGTGGAGGTACACTTTCCACAGTATTGTCTATATTTTTAGAATCATCTGATGAAAATTACTTGCTAAACAACACTTACACACAACTTGTGTTTGTTTTTCAGGGCAGAATAGAAATGGAGGCTTAAAACTTTTTGACTCCTTAAAACTACTAAATATTAAATGATATTGATAACAACTATTGGAAATTGATGGTACAGGTCTAATTCTGTGTGATTGCAGTTGTACTTTTAGACTTACTTATTAATGATGAAAGATTTTCCTATCCAGCATGTTAGAAATTTTTCACTTTAACAGTTACATTAACTTGCATTTTTACCCCTTCTTGGGTACTTAGTACTCTCTGCAGAATTCTTCCCTCCTGGGTATAGGACTAGACCCTCCCATGGAATGAGGATAGTCTTCTCATATACCAAATTGTGGCTATAGAGTATTCTTTATTTTTTTTTTGCCTTTTAATGTTTATAGTTTCTGTATTATGCACCCTCTCTTCAATTTCTGACATTAGTAATTTGTGTCCTCTGACTTTTTTTTTCTTAATTTGCTTGCCTAGAGGTTTGTAGATTTTATTGATGTTTGCAAGAGCCAGCTCTTTTGGTTTTGTAGGTTTTACTCTGTTGAGTTCCTCTTCTCAATATCTTTGATACTCCTCATTTTTATGCTTTCCTGAATTTATTTTGGATTTAATTTGTTATTTTGGTTTCCTTATTTGAAATCTTTTCTATTTTCTAATACAGTATAGCATTCAATGCTACGAGTTTCTCTCTAAACATTACTTTTGCTTTATCCCACACATTTTAATGAGGTGTTTTATTTTTTTCTTCATAATTTCTTCGTTGATCTATGTTTTATTATAAATGTTTAGTAAGAGGGACCCAAGATGGTGCCAAAACAATAGGGAATCACCCTAGTTCTCTCCAACCAAATAGAGAGTGGAGAATCCCAACATACAATTAGCCCCCCCCCCACACAAGAGATCAACAACAATGAAAAGCTGAACAAGAGAACCACAGGAATCAAAGGAGAAAAGAGAAAAAAGAGCTCATAAACTGCATACACAAAGAGGGAAGTCCACGAAGGCCTCTCCTGCACCCATCACTAGAGCGGGGCTTGGAAAGCGGCGGAAGCTGCTCGCCATTAAAGGATCGCAGTGGAATGCAGAACTCAGAGGCAGGAAACTCCCACAATGTGTGACCTGGACAGTGCAGACAGTCTGAGACCAGAGGCATGGCACTGTGACACCAAGAAGCGGAGAACTCCCACAGCACAGCTGGAAACCAACAACTAGTCCCAGGATCAGTGAGTACCCTGCAGGGGACCTCCCCTATGGGAGACCAATGCCAGTAACCCACAGAGCTTGAACTGGACCCCTCACTCCTCCTCCCAAGAAGAAACACTGCACCTTAAGGGGAAAATGAGGACAGAGCCATTCCCCATACTCCACCTACTAACGTTCAGTAGGAGGTTATAGGGACCCATACTTGATGGGTGCTAGGACTTAGTCTGCCCACAGTTCTGGCTACCTGGATTGCGTGCACAGGGCAGCAGCTGGTGGAGGACTCTCCTGCTGGAGAACTGAGGTGCCTGCAGGCCTGTAGCGGCTAATAGTTGGAGGAACGTTCTTCCCCCTCTACAGAACCTGCAAGTTGGGGAGCCGAAGTGCACACAGTCTAGCAGCAGCCAGTGGCAGAAGTCCATTCCCCTCTCCCTTCAGCCGGGACACCGAGCTATGCCTGCCGTGGCCAGTGGCCGAAGAACCATCCCTGGCCCTGGCAAAATCTGCCAAGCCTGGGATCCTAGGTATGCGCCGCACTTGGCAGCACCCAGTAGCTAAGAGGACTGGTCCTCCCCCCATACATCTGCCAAGCCAGTTCACCTGCATTCCAACTCCTGTAAGGAAACAGGATACATGGCAACACAGGCAGCACACTCCCATTAGGAGGCACTGTCTGTCCCCTGAAGGGAGCCACTAAAATCTCTGCCTTGTCTAGAAATGTGCTTGTGTGAACGCACTGAGAGTGGGTGGAGCATGCACTTGTGCATGAGACAGGGTAGCCTAAGCAGCTAACCAAGCACCAACCACTGGAGAGGAGAGAACCTGGGGCCAAGGTTCACCCCCATCCAACCAAAAACATCCCCAGTGTACTGGTTGGAAGCCCATCCCTCATGAAACCAATGACTATAGGAAGCCTGAACTCAACTGGCTCATTCTTGGCTGCAGACTGGGCAGATTCCTTTCAGCCTGCTGGCACCTGAACACACTCATGGCCAGGGCAAACCAACCCAGAACCAAGTGAAGGCCACCACCTAACAGCCAAAAAACAGAGCTCGGGATTCAACTCTAATAATCCTTGAACCCTGAAGTGTAAGTCATAGCGAAAAATTACAAGATTGAAGAATAGTTAAGACAGTAACCAACCCCAAACCAGCAGCAACCCAGAGAAGAACTCCAGTGACAGGGAAGAAGAAACAGAGGACAAACGATCAATTATAGAATTGATGGAGGAATTGGCCAAAGAAATAAAAGGAGAGATACAACAGCAATTTCGAGGGGTTGGGAAGTTGGCTCAGTGGTGGAGTTCTTGCCTCGCATGCACGAGGCTCTGGGTTCGATTCCTCAGCACCACATAAGCAGAAAAAAGCTAGAAGTGATGCTGTGGTTCAAGTGGTAGGGCTCTAGTCTTGAGCTGAAGAGCTGAGGGGCAGTGCCCAGGTCCAGAGTTCAAGTCCCGTAACTGACTCCCTCCTCCCCCCCCAAAAAATACAAAGAAATGTCAAAGGAATTTGAAGACCTAAAAAGATGCAGTCAAGAATAGACACAGGATTCAAATGGTTTTTCTTTCTTGCTATTGTTTCTAACATGTTTATAAGAAAGATGAGTTTTCTGTTGTTTTGTATGTCCCTCCCCCACAGTATAACCCCTGCTTTCACTGTATTTCATGATGGTATAATTTGTGGAGGAGAAGGGAAAAAACAAATCATTTAAATAGGGATACAGGTAGGCCCATTGCAACAAGGGGATGTACAAGTTGTTATGTAGAAAAATGAACTTTACAACTTTGGGTGGGGTGGGAGGGGTGGGAAGGGGAAACAAAGGAGGAGGCAACAATGCTTGGTAAGAAATGTAATTACCTTGCCCATGTAATTGTAACCCCTCTGTACAGTATTTTCACAATAAAAAAAATAGACACAGTACATAACCAGATGAAATTAACACTTTGAGAACTGACATAGAAACCATAAATCGTTCAATTTGCACTATGCAAACCACAATGGAAGCCATAGGTAACAGAATAAATGAGATTGAAAATAGAAGACAAAACACAGCAGCTGGAGAAAAACAATCACAAATTTGTTAAAAACATTCAAAACTTAACAAAAGTCCAAGAACAGGCACACAATGCCAAGAAGTTCAATCTTCGTATAATTGGGATTGATGAAGGAGAGGAATACCAGAGTAGAGAGATGACACTTATTCAACCAAGTTATTACCAAAATTTCTCCAATCTTAAAAGAGAAAAATCTCACCTACATAACAGAAGCATACAGAACTCTAGCAAATAGTATCCTAAAAGGAACACTTCTAGACACATCAGTAAAAATACTAGACGTGAGTAGAAAGAGATGATCTTAAATGCTGCACAAATCAAAGAAGGAGCTATTCTACAATGGAAAGAAAATCAGAATCAGTGTGGACCTCTGCAAGGAGAGCCTGAAACATTGCTCTCCGAACCCTGAGAACTAACAATTGCCAACCCAGACTAATATTTCCAGTGAAGCTAGCATTCGCTTTTGATGGACAAACTAAAAATTTTAATAGTAAAGAAAAACTGAAGGGTCAGGTGCCATTGGCTCATACCTGTAATCCTAGCTACTCTGGAGGCTGAGGTCTGAGGATCGCAGTTCAAAGCCAGCCCGGTCAGGAAAGTTCGTGAGACTCTTGTCTCCAGTAAACCACTCGAAAATTGGAAGTGGCGCTATGGCTCAAGTGGTAGAGTGCTAGCCTTGAGCTGAAGAGCGCAGGGACAATGCCCAGGCCCAGAGTTCAAGCCCCATGAGCTACCAAAAAATAAAAGAGATTTTTAATAGTAAAGAAAAACTGAAGGGCCAGGTGCCATTGGCTCATGCCTATAATCCTAGCTACTTTGGAGGCTGAGATCTGAGGATCGAGGTTCAAAGCCAGACAGGCAGGAAAGTCTGTGAGACACTTTATCTCTAATAAACCACCAGAAACCTGGAAGAGGCACTGTAGCTCAAATGGTAGAGTGCTCACCTTGAGCTGAAGAGCTAGGGGACAGCGCCCAGACCCAGAGTTCAAGCCCCATGACTGACACACAAAGAAAAAAAAAAACTACAGGAATTCATGAACAATAAGCCAGAATTATTAAAAAAAAATAAAAGGAAAGAATAGTCTGAAAAAAGATCAGGAAACCTCATCATATAGCTATCACTAGGAGATCAATTTAGTAAGCACAGGAGAAGGAAAGAAGCAAAACTCAGGAAAGCAAGAAAATGACAGGAAACATAACGCATTTCTCCATAATAACCATAAACATTAATGGACTCTTCACCAATTAAAAGAAAAAGAACTGCAGAGTGGGTCAGAAAAACAAGATCCATCCATTTGTTGTCTCCAAGAAACCCGTCTTGCAGTCAAAGAAAAAAACTGAGTGAAGGGTGGGGGGTGGAAGAAGATCTTCCATGCAAATGCACCCAGCAAGAAGGCAGGGGTTGCCATCTTGACATCTCACAAAATAAAATTCTCATTAAAATCAGTATTAAAAGACAAAGGTCACCACACAATTAATACAGGGAACAATCCAAGAAGAGGTTAAACAAATACACTCAGACTTACAGAAAACAATAGACCCAACTAATAGTAGGAGACTGATACCCCTCTTTCCCCAAAGGACAGGTCTGCCAATCAGGATTTGCAAAGAGGCCTCTGAATTGCATGACCCCATATTCCAAATGGACTTAATAGACATCTACAGAGTTCCCACCCAACACACGCAGTACACATTCTGCTCAGCAGCCCATGGAATGTTCTCCCAAATAGACCAGATCATAGTTCACACGAAGAGCCTAAGCAAATACAAGATAATCGATTCAATCCTTGTTTTCTATCCAACCATAGTGGGATGAAACTAAGTCTCAACAACAAAGCATACTGTAGAAATTACTCAAATACATGGAGATTGAACAGCACACTAATCAATGCGTGGGTTGATTAATGCTTGGGTTAATAAGTTCCTACATCACAAAGAAACCCCTGGGACACAGGAAAAGCAGTCCTGGGGGGAAATTCATTGCTCTCAGTTCACATAACAAGAAAACAGAGGCAGCTCAAGTAAATATTCTCATGATGCAACTAAAACTGTTAGAAAAGCAAGAAAAAAATTGAACCGAAAGTTTGTAGACAAGAGCAAGATAAACCAAAGAAATTAATGACATAGAGATTTTAAAAAATAATAAAATGCAAAAGCTTTTTTTCCCCTATCTGTCGTGGGGCTTGCACTCTAGGCCTGGGTGCTGTCCCTCAGCTCTTCAGCTCAAAGCTAGTACTCTGCCACTTGGGCCACAGCGCCACTTTCAGTTTTCTGGTGGTTAATTGGAGATGAGTCTCAAATACTTTCCTGCCTGGGCTGGCTTTGAACCGCGATCCTCAGATCTCAGCCTACAGAGTAGCTAAGATAGGCATGAGCCACTGGCACCCAGCATGAAAAAGCTTTTTTTTTTAAATAATAAAATTGACAGACCTCTTGCAAGGTTAGTTAAGAAAAGAGAAAGAAACTTAAATTAGTAAGATTAGGGATGCCACAGGAAAAATTACACATCCAAGATATCCAAATGATCAAAGATGAACTCTTCCCAGAATCTATACTCACTAAAGAAGAAAACCTAGCTGAAATGAACAAATTTTTAGAGAAATACAAATTGCCCAAACCAAACCAATAATATTTAAGTCAACTCAATAAACCAATAACATAGAACAAAATAGAGCAAGCAATCAGAAGTCTTCCACTAAGGAAAAGCCCAGGACCAGATGGATTCATTATGGAATTCAATAAGAAAGAGGAACTAATACCCATAGTCCTCAGCTCTTCAGTGAAAAAGCACCATAGGGAGCAATCCCAAACTCATTCTATGCAACCAATACCACACATCCCTAAACCAGGCAAGGATCCAACAAAAAAAAAGAACTACAGACCAATCTCTCTGAACATAGATGCAAAAGTCCTCAATAAAATATTAGCATACAGAATCCAGAAACATAAAATCATAATTATGATTTGCATCCCACAGATGCAAAGCTGGTTTAACATACGTAAATCAATTAATGTAATCCACCACATCAATACAGCCAAGGTCATTAACCACATGGTTAGCTCAATTTATGCAGAAAATGCTTTTTTTGTTGTTGTTGTTGGTTGTGGGACTTGAATTCCTGGATCTGGGTGCTGTCCCTGAGTTCTTCAGCTCAAGGCAAGTGCTCTAACATTTGCATAACAGCTCCACTTAAGGTTTTCTGCCGATTAATTGGAGATAAGAGTCACAGACTTTCTTGCCCAGGCTGGCTTTGAACTGTGACCCTCAGATAAGTCTCCCAAGTAGCTAGGATTACAGGCATGGGAGGTGCCCAGCTTTGAAAAGGCTTTTGACAAAATATCACATCTATTTATGTTGAAAGCTCTGTAGAAAATAGGAATAGAAGAAAAAAAATCCTTCTTTAAAACAGTAAAAGCCACATAGGACATACCAACAGCCAAGATCATACTAAATGGTGAAAAGTTAAAAACAATTCTTCTAAAATCCAGGAACAAGGCAAGGATACCCACTTCACTCCTCTTCAACATAGTTTTGGAATCCTAAGCCAGAACAATAAGGCAAGAAAAGGATATTAAAGGGATCCACATATAAAAAGGAAAAATTAAACTATCCCTGTTTGCAGATGACATGATCTTATACCTAAATGACCCCAAAAAACTCTACTCCCTAACTCCTAGAATTAACCACTTAGGCAAAGTAGCAGGATACAAAATTAACCCACAATGTACAAGCAGAAAAGGAAAATCAGGAAAACAACCCCATTCACAATAACTCTAAAAGAATAAGATATCAAGGAATCACCCTAATCAAAGATGTAAAGGACCTATTTAGTGAAAACTATTAAAATCTAAAGTAATTAAAGATGTCACCAGAAAATGGAAAGACCTTCCATGATCATCAATAGGTAGAATCAATATTGTGAAAACGGCCATACTGTATAAATGATACACAAATTCAACGCAATTCCCATCAAAATCCATATGGTGTTCTTTACTGAAATAGAGAAAACATTCCAAAAAATTCATAAGGAACAACAAAAGACCTAGAATAGCCGCAGTAATTCTAGGCAAAAAAAGCAATGCAGGATTTCAAGCTCTACTCTAAAACAATAATGACAACAAACAAACAAACAACTGCTTGTTATTGGCACAAAAATAGACCTGAAGACTAATGGAATACAAGATCAATAAATAAAAGCACGTATACTCATCTGACAATAGACAAAGGAGACAAAGACATACAGTGAAAAAACAGCCCCTTCAACTATTGGTGCTGGGAAAACTGGGCAGCCACATGTAGAAAACTAAAAGTGGACCCCAGCCTGTCACTATGCACTAACATTAATTCAAAATAGATTAAAGACCTCAACAGCAAACCTGAAACTCTGAAACTACTGTAGGACAGAGTAGGAGAGACACTAGACTTATAGGCACAGGCAAGAACTTCCTGAACAAAGTTCCAGGGTCATAATAAATTGTAGAGAGACTCGACAAATGGAACTACTTCAAAATAAAAAGTTTCTGCACAGCTAAAGACAGCTACCAAACCAGAAAAACAGCCAACCAACTGGGAGAAGATATTTACCAGCAATATATCAGACCAAGGCCTAATACCCATTAAATACAGGGAACCCAAGGAATGAATCCCTCCCAAATCTAACAAACCAATCATTACATGGGCAAGAGAGCAAAAGAGAGACTTCTCAGAAGAAGAGATAAAAATGGCAAAGAAACTCATGAGGAAATGTTCATCATCCTTGGCCGTAAAGGAAATACAAAGAAAAACAACCCACTTTACCTTAGTCAGAATGGCCTATATCCTAAATTCAGGCAATAACAAATGCTGGCGGGGATTACTACACTGCTGGTAGAAATGTAAACTAATACAACTACTCTGGAAAATTTGGAGTTTCCTCAGAAAACTAAACATGGAGCTTCCCTATGACCCAGCCATACTCCGAGGCATCTACCCTGAGGAGCAGGAACCAGGATACAACAAGGACACCTGCACTTCCATGTTCCATGATGCACTGTTCACAATAGCTAAGATACTGAAACAACCCAGATGCCCCACCACAGATGGAAGGATCCAAAGATGGTGATACATATATACAATGGAATATTACATGGCCATTAGAAAGGACAAAATAATATTTGCAGGTGCATGGATGGAACTTGAACAAATCATGTTAAGTAAGATAAGCCAAGAACAGAGAAGACAAATGGCACATGTTCTCCTGATATGCTGATGTTAGATTCAAAACATGAGATATGACCAAGTAAACAGGATTCAAGAAACAAAGGAACTTTTCTTAATTTGTCATATAGTTTCTAGATGACTCTCTGTTCTTGACCTCATACTTGGTGTATACACGTGCACATCTGAGGGAAGCTAGGAGGGAGGCACAGAACTAGAGGAAAATGGGTGGAAAAGTACAGCAGAGGGGCCCAGAGGGGCCTATCAGATGTAGTGGACATTGATGAAAGTGAACTAAGCAAATCAGGGGTGGTAAGGAAGGGAGGGAATGAGAGAGAAAGTGGAAACAGCTGACCATAAGCAAAAGGAAGGAAATATACAAGTCACCCAATTTGGAAGAAATAGTTTTAGTCTTTAGAGGTCATAAGCAGTGTAGATCAAGACAATGATGACATTGTGAAGGTTAAAACATGTTTGTGATTTTAGCTAATTATCACTATGCCACAAGTTTTAGTCTGTAGAATTCATAAGCTTTGTAGATCAAGACAATGACAGTTAGCATTGTGAAGGTTAAAACATGTTTGTGATTTTAACTAATTATCACTGTGCCCCAAAACTGTGAAATTTGTGTAAGTCCTTAATCTCAATAAAGAAAATAAATGTTTAATCTATACGTATTTTTCATCTATTTTTCTAGTTTTTTTTTCTGACTTCTAGTTTAATTTCAATGTAATCTGGTAGACACTTTGATTTCTGTTTTATTTATTATGTTGAGTGTCTTATCTGTTTCATGATGTTGTATATGCTATCTTCATAAGTTTCATGTAAGGTTAATAATATATATTTTGTGGGTTTTGCATTAAGGAGTCTATAGAAACTAATTCTGTACAGTATTGCTGAGGTTATTGGGTGCCATTACATTCTAATTGATACTGTGCCTGCCTGCCTCCCTCCCTGCCTCCCTTCCTCCCTCCCTCCCTCCCTCCCTCCCTCCCTTCCTTCTTTTATCTTTGGACCTGTCAGTTTCTGATAGATTTTGAAGTCTCCAAATACAAGTGAATTAATGTATTTCTCCTTGTACATGTATCAGATTTTGCCTATGTATTTTGACACTTTATTGTCACCTCATTCGTCTTCTTGAAGAATTGACGAGTTCACTATATAATGCTTCTGAAGTTACTTTTCTCTAAAATCTGATTTGGTCTGAAGCTATTTTATCTACTCTTTATTTTGATTAGTGTTAACATACATGGCTAATTTACTTTTAGTTGATGTATGTTCTCTATTTAACATGGGTATTTTTGATTGAGAAAATATTTCTTGATACACTTTGACAATCTTTCATTTAATTGGTGCATTTATAAAATTGGCATATAGACTAATTACTAATATGGCTAGATCTTTACCATATGTTACCAATTATGTATATATTTGTTGCGTGTGCACACGCATGTGTGTGTGTGTGTGTGTGGTGTGTACTGGGGCTTGAACTCAGGGCCTGGGTGCCATTCCTGAGCTTTTTTCTCTCAAGGCTGATACTTTACTCCTTGAGTCATAGCTTCACTTCTGCCTTTTTGGTGGTTAATTGAAGATTAGAAACTTAGGGATTTTCTTGCCTGGGCTGGCTTTGAACTGTGATCCTCAGATCTCAGCCTTCTGAGTAGGTAGGATTATGAATTACAGGCATGGCCCCCCCATTAGTGGTCATCTTTTGTGATTTAATTAAGGATATATGATTTTCATTCTTCTCCCTTCCTTATTGTATTGGAATTTGATCTTAGGGACTCAGGCTTTCTAAGTAGAAACTATACAAATTGAGCCATACTCTCAGCCTTATTTTGCTTTCTAAATTATTTTTTAAGTAGGGCCTTAGGTTTTTGCCCCAGATTAGCCTCAGATAAAATCCTTCTATTTATGATATTCTCTGTATCAAACCGTGAGTGTATATCACAGTGCCTGGCTTGTTGGTAGGTGGCATTTTGGTAACAATGCCCAGGCTATCCTCGAACCAAGGATCCTCTTGGCCTACTTAAGCCTCTGATATTTCTTCTATTCATCCTTTCTTGTTTGCGGTTCTGTTATTTATTTACGCATGCATTTTTGTCTTTTTTTTTTCTTACTTGCTTTTTGGTTTGGTATTCTGGTCTCCTTTTCCCTATAGTAAAGGCCTGGTGTATACTAGGCCAATAATCCTTTACCACTTGAAACTGTACTCTCAGCCCTTTTGCTTTTTTGAGATACGATCCCTGTAACTTTGCCCAGGCTGGCCTGAACTCATGAATCATCCTTCTGCCTCTTAATGCCTCTGAGTAGGTAGAATTATAAATGTGATCCACCAACTTTGACTCCATCATTGCTTTTTCTTTTTTTTTTTTCTGAGGCAAAGTCTTGCCCAGGCTGGACTTCCATCTCCAGATATTCCTACCTTTTCCCCCAAGTTCTGAGATTACAGTTGTGCTGTAACAGAGTAGACATGGCTACTCTTGGAAGTTTCTGACATAGCCTAAAGCTCTGAGATGATTTCCTCAGGTAATAAGCCACCAAAAACATTCTTCAGGGGCTGGGAAGGTGGCTTAGTCGTGGAGTGCTTGCCTTGCATGCATGAGGCCCTGGGTTCAATTCTTTAGCACCACATAAGCAGAAAGAGCCAGAGGTGGCACTGTGGCTCAAAAGGTAGAGTGTTAACCTTGAACTGAGGAACATGCCCAGGCCCAGAGTTCAGGTTTCACGACCCCTCCCCCCCAAAAAAAATTCTTCATTTCTGTTACAGTATTTTTAAGTGATTTCATTTCTTCTTTCTTACTTAGAGCTTTTGTTTCTCTCCTTTAGGTTCCTATCCTTTCTTATATTCTTAAATCCTTAGAGTCTTTAGCATATTGGTCATAGTTCGCAAATTTGAGTCTCATAATTCCAACATCCCTGAAATAGTCTAGTTCTGATACTTTGTCTTGTCAAGCTGTTTTTCTGTTTTTAGTCATTTAGTTTGCCTTGTAATTTTTTCCCTTGATAACTTGGACATAATATACCAAGTAAAGGGGACCAAAGTGGTTTTGTGTTAGAGTAATGCTGTCCCTATAGAATAAGTTAAGAAAGTATTTCCTCTGCTTCTGTCTTCTGGAAGAACATGATTGTGCGCTGATAAGTACCAAACTGTCAAAGGGGGGACCTCCTGTTTGGAATATTCTCACTGTGTTGCATCTCTACTCTGATTTGTGACTTTTGATTTTGAGCCTTATTTGTTCCAACCTCTTACTTGTCTGTGTTAAGTTGTTTGGGTTTACCCTCCCTGAACTACAGTCTGAAAACTGTCTAGGCAGTTATCTGAGGGAGTCGGGGGTTAATCTTGGATATTTTGAAAAATCACTTCCTGGTGGTACATACTTTTTTAAAGGTAGGAAAACAGTATTTTATTATTTTTGTATTGTCTGCTTTTTGGCTGTTTAGATTGGAGGACAGGTTCCTATGGTTTGATGAGTGTGTACTGCCTAGGACTCTTGAGGATATAATAGAAGCACCTTACTTGGCTGAGTTTGAAGAGATTTACACAAATTAATAGATGCTTTATAGAATTCAAGTAGTGTCCTTCCTTATTACTGATTGCTAGAGAGATAGGGAGGTCAGAAGTTTCAGTCCATTATCCTTGAAGACCAATATTATTCTAATCTTTTTTCTTGCTTGCTTGGTTATTTGCTTTCTTGTGACAGTACTGGGGCTTGCTCAGGGCCTTGTGCGTACTCTCACTTGGCTTTTTTACTCAAGGTTGGCACTTTTCCACATTTCTACTTTTAATAGCATTTTTGTCCTCCTTTGCCCTAAAAATGTTTAAGACTGTTATTTGTTGTCTATTTCACATAAAAAAGTGAGGCAAATGGCAAAGAAAGATTACCAGATCATTTTCCAACCTTATATATTTTGGTTTTTACCAGTATTACTATTTTTTTGTTATTCACTGTAAGACCTCTCAAGTTTTATGCCACCAAGTATTAATTGTATACATGGTTGTAGCTAATAATATTAGACAAAGACTATGGAGAAGCCTGAAATTGTACTTCATCAGGAAAGTCTAAGGGCTGTACAGTGTTTAGAATTTTTTAAATGACTTGAAGAGCTTCATTCCTATTGCTGTTTGGAAAGGAGTACTTAATAATATTTGCAGGTTGAACTCCATTGGGTTAAAATTACATTATTCATTATCTTACTTTTCAGTTATTCAAGCGAAGAAATGTTGCTACAGCAGAAGAGGAGACAGAAGAGGAAGTTATGTCAGATGGTGGCTTTCATGAGGCCCAGATTAATAACATGGAGATGGCACCAGTAAGTAAGATATTAAAAGGAACTTATTTTATTGTTGAAGATATGAGATTTTTCTCTTTTTAAAGTTAATTTTGAAAATTATTTTTTATACTGGGGCTCTGAACTCACCACCTATTCTTTCCCTTGGGTTTTTGCTCATAGCTGGTGCCCTACCACTAGAGCCTCTCCAGTTTTTGCAAGTCTCTATGAGTTTTATAAAACATTATGTTAGATGGCTATAAAAGGCACTTAGTATTTTAGGTTACATATTTAATCATCTTGGCTTATTACATGCTTATTGTATTTTGTTGTAGTATGCAGTAAAAAATCAACTAAATTAGAAAGATAACTCAGCTATAAAACTTACGCCTGTAATCCTAGCTACCCAGGAGACTGAGATCCAAGGATTGCAGTTCAAAGCCAGCCTATCTCCAAAACAATCACCAGAAAACAGAAAGTGGCATGTGGCTCAAGTGGTAGAGTGCTCACCTTGAGCTGAAGAGCTCAGGGACAGAACCTACCCCAGAGTTCAAGCCCCACGACCAACAGAAAATAAATAAATAAAAACTTACATAGAGCCAGGTGTGATGGTATATATTTGTAGTCTAGTACTGGAGTAGCTGAGGCAAGAGTGGTAGGTCAGTGAGAAGCCCTGTCTCAACTTAAAAAATAGTATGTGTGGCAAAACATCTCATTGTACCCCATAAAATTGTAGTTATGTGTGTCATTAAAAATATATTCCCTTCAAAATTTAAAAAATAGGTAAAATTGAATTCTTCAAAATTTATAGCTATAAAATTACCATATAAATTGAAAAATTGAAACTATATCAGAACTGTTAGGATATTCTGTTGTAAAATGTTAGCAGCCAATAAAGATATAGAACTTAAGATTTATTTACATACCTCATGTATGTGTAGGATTTCTGTGTAATTAATTTAAAAGTAGATCATAGGCTTGGGTGCTAGTGGCTCATGCCTATAATCCTAGCTGTTCAGAAGGCTGAGATCTAAGGATCATAGTTCAAAGCCAGTCTGGGTAGGAAAATTCATGAGATTCTTACCTCCAATTAATCACGAGAAAACTGGAAGTGGAACTGTGGCTCAAAGTGGTAGAGGACTATCCTTGAGCAAAAGAACTCAAGGATAGTGCCCAGACCATGAGTTCAAGTCCCATGACAGACCAAAAAAATTAAAAAAAAAGCAGATCACACAGTACATTATACAAATATATGAAAATGTCACAATGGTCTGTCCACTCCCCCCTGGCCTCCCACCACACCTCTTTGAGATATAAGACAGACAGGTGAGGGGTGGGGGGAATGCGGGAAATAAACCAAAATTGAGTAATAGTGGCATAATAGTACTGAAGGAAAACGTTAGGATAATTAAAGTAGATAGTATTTTCTTTAAAAACATACAAAACCCCCCAAACAAATGAAAATACATGTACAGGGCTGGGGTTCAACCTCCAAAACAAAAAAATTATTTTTTTTTTAAATTTAAAGGAAAAAAAAATCCTGGGCATGGTAAATCACATCTATCTATAATACTAGCACTTGGAAGGCTGAGGTAGGATTGTGAATTCCTAGGTTAGTCAGAGCTGAATAGAAACTTTATCTTAAAGAGGTGTGTGTGTGGCATTTTCATATATTTGTATAATGTACTCTGTGTGATCTGCTTTTTTTTCTTTCGGTCTGTCATAATTTGTTATTTTTTATTTATTTTATCTGAATTAAGGTTTACATTGTTATATTTGCTTTTTGTTTGTGATCCAGGGTGGTGTCATTACTTCTGACATGATAGAAATGATATTTTCTAATAGCCCAGAGCAACAGCTTTCTGCAACACAGAAATTCAGAAAGCTGCTTTCAAAAGGTAAGATCTGAGTATGTTTCTTTCCATATGAAAGAATACTTTCTTTTCTGTAAAATATTCCTTCTGGGCACTGGTGGTACATACCTGTAATCCTAGCAACTCAGACCAGCTCAGGCAGGAAAGTCCATCTCTAATTAACCACCAAAAAGAGCTAGAAGTAGATCTGTGACTGAAGTGGTAGAATGCTGTCTTGATCAATAAAGCTAGAGGACAGAGCTAAAGCCCTGAGTTCAAGCCCCATGACTGGCACCAAAAAAATTTTAACTTTTCCATTACCTCTTTTCAGACTACAGGCAATTTCATTTTTATAGTGTAGTGTTAATTCTTTTTAGGAAAAAATTTTTAATGTTACTTGAAAAATAGTATGATGTTTCTAATGCTAGTTTACTACTGAAAGTTACCATGGATTTGTTAGTGGTTAAGTTTAAACCCATCTGTTTGGTGTAATAAGTATAGAATAGGACTGAAGTATGGTACTTGTCACCCTAGGCAAATAAAAGTAATTAAAATGTTGATGCTAGTAAATAATTTTCCAGTGATAAGTTATGGTTATTAGTGATGTAAAATATTAATATGCTAGGTGCCAGAGTCTCATGCTTATTATCCTAGCTATTCAGGAGGCTGAGATCTGAGGACTGTGGTCAGTCTGGGCAGAAAAGTCCAATAGACTCTATATTAACCAGTGGCTCAGCTGTGAGCAAAAGAAAGCCAACAATAGGGCCTTGGATTCAAGACTTGGTACTAGCACAAAAAACCCAAAGTACTTCCTTTGAAGTTAAATAAAAGGAAAACCTACCACCATAATGCACATACCTAAAAACTCTAGTTTTACACGACAACTTACCAGTATTTGAAGAGAAAGTATATGTCCCATATCTCTATAACTATTGTCTCTTTAGCATGATAATGATTTCTGACAAAATTGGGCTTTTTAAGACTTTCACCACTACTACCTTACATATATTCTGATTTGCCAACATTCCTCTTAAAGAAAAGTATACAAGCTGGGCATGGTGGCATACCCAGAACTCAGGAAGAGTCTATGTCTGGAGGATTACAAATTTAAGATCAGTCTGAGCTACATACTGAGTCCCTGTGTACAAAAATGAACATTACAAAACATTAGAATACAAAACACCATATATGCTTTTTCTAGTGTAGAGCATGATGAGAGGTGTTACCTTCTTTGTCCTGAAATTATTCATGCCAATGATAGAAGAGACTGTAGTGTTTTTGGTAGTCATTGCATAGTAGTAGTATTTTGAATTTTCATTAAATTTACTAGTGGTTTTCTTCATGAATTGTATTTTGCTTGTATTTTGTGAGATTGCTTTTTGTAAAATTTAGTTGCTAAATGGCAGATATGCCTAGAGTCTTTAGACTCTCAGGAGTCTAAAGAGTATCATTGAGCCTAAGAGTTTGAAGCCAGCTTGGTCAACATAGGGAGGAGACCAGACTTTGTGTCAAACATACAAACAAAACCAAATATTAGATTGACACTTGGCTTATGCCTGTAATCTTAGCTACTCAATAGTCTGAGATCTGAGGATTGTAGTTCAAAGCCACCCCAAGTAGGAAAGTCTGTAAGACTCTTACCTACAGTTAACTATCAGAAGGAGCCAGAAATGAAGCTGTAGCTCAAGTGGTAAGAGCACTAGTCCTGAGCAAAAAAGCCAGGGGACAGTATCCAGACCCTGAATTCAAGCCCCAGGACTTCACTGATCTTTCTCTCCTCTTTTCCTCCATTCTCCTCTATCCCCCCCTTTCTCTCTTTCTTTCTCTCACCCTTTCTCTCTCTTTCTCTGTCTCTCTCTCTCTCTTTCTCTCTCTCTCTCCCTCCCCCCTCTCTCTGCTGGAGCTCAGAATGTGAACAGTAGAGTGCTTACCTAGTATGCATAGGCACTATAAAACAACAAAAGAGTCTTCGCTGAATTTTGTGTTATTACTCTTGTTTTATTATCAGTTTTGGTGTATATTTCTATAATTTATCCTATTAACCAATTTATTGTAACAAATTTATTTAGCTGAGTGATTGATAAAAATGTGGAAACAGACAAAAGTTATGTCATTAGGATCCTTGTCAAATTAAACCTCTTTCAATAAGACTTCTAACTTGGCTATGATTCTGTACAGATAATGCAGTGAAATTACTGCATATTTTCTGGCATTGCCCCATGTACATTCAAAATTTGCTGTGTCTCTGTTGTGATTACTCTCATTATCTGCCATTTCCAATCTGTTACCCAATAAATTTATTGAAATACTTCATTTATAAAGTACTTATTGTCATAACTAAAAATGAGATTAATTTGGTGAGTAAATCTTAATGAATTCCTGCTGGCATTCATCACGGGAATTGTATTCTATAAGCACACTATAAATTCTGTAAGGCAGTTTCTCTCAAGACAGTCCATGATAAAAACAGTATGAAAAACAAAAATGATAAACTGAAAGCTCATGGACAGAAAACCAGCAGAAAGGATACAAAATGCTGATTGCAATTGTCTGGGTGTTGTTATTTTTGTTGTTGTTGTTGCTTTCCATTGCTTTCTGGGTTTCCTAAAAATAGTAGTTGGAGTAATTTTAATTTTTAAGAATTTTTACGGTGTAGGTGTATAGTTCATCAAGGCCCCATACCACAAAACGAAAGAAAGCTTCCTACCACTTAAGACACAATGAATACTGCCCATTCTTCATTTTCCTATTAAAGCTTGTTGGTTTATGTGAAACCTTTCACTTTGCCCTAGTCTTGAAGTGGCGAGGCCCAGTAAATAAAGGAGGGAGTATTGTGAAATAATTTTGAGCTATGAAGTCCTTACACTGAAATCAGATTGTTTTTCTTTTTATTTTATGTGGAAACAGAGCCGAATCCTCCTATTGATGAAGTTATCAGCACACCAGGCGTAGTTGCCAGGTTTGTGGAGTTCCTCAAACGAAAAGAGAACTGTACACTGCAGGTGCGAACATTTTCATTTCTTAGCTCTTGGAAAATTTCATTTTGTATATAAATTTTTTATTTACTTTGATCTTTGTGGAGGTTATATTTGTTTATAATGATATTCCTGATGACTACATTGTAAGCTGTTATAGCTTTATTGACGTAACATATAACCCCTGGCTGTGCTCTTCAGAGTTTGTTTTTAGTCATTTAAAATATCTTGTGATTATTATTGTAGGTAATATGTAAGAAGGAAATGTGTGAAGTAGAGGAGCCATGATAAATAAGAACCTTATAAATAGGCTGCATAAAATTTGGTTTTGAGGGCTGGGAATGTGGCTTAGTGGTAGAGTGCTTGCCTAGCATGCATGGAGCCCTAGGTTCTATTTCTCAGTACCACATAAGCAGAAAAAGCCGGAAGTGCTGCTGTGGCTCAAGTGGGTAGAGTGCTAGGAGCAAAAGAAGCTCAGGGACAGTGTCCAGGTCCTGAGTTCAAGCCCAAGGATTGGGGGAAAAATTGGTTTTGAGGGTCTTATAGATTACACTTGTTAATCTCAAGATGATGTTAGTCTCAAGAAGAACTGGATCAAAAACTCAACTTTCAATCCTCCTTCTACCTTAAAAGAGCTGATGGAGAGACTGTTTTGTCAGAGTCTGTATTTGTGCTTCCTGCCAGTATCATTTTGATATTTCAGTACTATTTTGTGTAGAGATTAAAGAAGAAATTTTGCAGCCTCTGAATTAGATTGTTTTCACAGTAAAAGGAACCAACTGCCAACCATTCTTCATCCTTGGAATTATGTAGAATTAAAATTTAAAAACCTGTATGTTTTTCCTGAATAAGAGCTGGATTTTTTTCTTGTGGGTTTTTCAATGTCTAGACTTCATTAGAGTAGCCAGTAGAGTCAGTATCAATATGTATTAACAGGTGTCTGGGATCTCAGAATTTTCAGCCTTGCATCTAATCAGAATGCCTCAGACCCTCTTAGAGACTGCAACTATAAAATTGGGTTAGGTGTCAAGAAGATCACAAAGTGAGATTATTTTTTCTACAGTAATAATTGACAATAAGTTAATCATAAAGATAACTCCCATTGTACTTTGTGTGCTTTTACCATATTTTAATAGTTTTTTTTTGTAGGGAGTGGGGCATTTTTGTACAAGGTAACCCATATCTCCAGGCTTCTAACTGGCCAGATCATTCCTAATCTTAATGCTTTTTCTTGGTGTTTTCTCTCTTTTTACCCTTCTGTCTTTCTTTTACATCTTTATTACCATATTGATTTCCTTACAGGGAAAACAAGCAGTATAGAAAAGGTAGAATACTTCGATTTCCCATCAATTTTTTAGAATACTTCGATGTCCCATCAGTTTTTCTTTTCCAGTTTGACATTTGCCAATCCCTGTGTTTATTTGAATTAAGATTCTGTTTTGCTAGCTGCTTCCTGGATTGTAATTCTGGTCCTCATCTAAGGCCAAAATCACCAGACACCTGAAAAATCCTGTTCACCCTGAACACAAGGGAAGAAAGAGACTTTTCTCAGAAAAAAAGGAAATCCAGACAACCAACACTGCAGAGAACAGAGCCTGAGCCCCTAAGCAACCTGCCAAGAAAACCAGAGGGACCAAATGAGGAGCCTTACTGCAGTTTATCATTTGAAATGCTTTGTAGGAAAAGGGAGGTAGGGAAAATTATCATTTTGTTCATGCTAACAAAAATGTTTCTGTCCTGTCTCTGGGAATGAGTAGAGTTGAGAGATAAACTGATTTTTACTGTTCTAGTAGCGGTTCTTCCTAGGTGATTGCAAAGATCCAATTTCTTATGCATTAAAAAAAGTTTACCCAAAATGAAAAGTCAGAGAAATGAGTCTTATCTTTATATTCTCTACATAAGAAATGAATCTTATTTCTATTCTACAAAAGTACAATATGTTCTCAGAGTGCCCTCTCTTAACTAGCACATGTAAATGAGGCATCATTTTTTGATTCAGTGCTCTCTAATACTAGAATGTACATTTAACATGTCTGAAGATGAAAACCTTCAGAAATACTACTTTGCTTCTATCTAAATTTCTAGATGGTACTCTTGTGCAAACTAATAGGCTAACAGATTGAAAATGACTCCTGTGCAAGTGACCACCTCATGATCTCATGATTTTCATCTTAGCTATTCTAAAGACCAAGAAATAACTTATTTGAAGAATTGTCCTCTCCAGCTTTCTTTCTTGCCAGTTTAAGCACAGGATGGCTTTCTCTGTCCAGTGTGAATAATGGTTAACTTCTGAAGCAGAAAGAGCAAGAATATTCATTCAAGGAGACTTAGAGTCAGGAGACTTGATGCTGTGCTATGTATTCAAATAATTAGACTTGCTCTTGTAAGCTGAGAGGGTATGCCCTGTTTTCTTAGCAGTAAAATACATAAGCTAGCTCTCAATACTCTTGTCTACTTAACCAGAGCTACAAATAAAGCATATTTAGAATAGGGATTTTGCCAATTCTCTTCCAGAAAGAGAGTCAATACTGTATAGAAAGAGGAAATTCGTTGAGACAACTCACTAATTAGTCTGAGGGACAAACTTGATTTCTTCATTCTGACTTTCCTAATCAATAGCTGGGGTTTTTTTTGTTTGTTTTGTTTTTAGCATTACTACCCAGGGACAAACTTACCCTCTAAGTAGAAGTGAGCTTGGATCTAATACAGGATTTGAAAGCAGCCAGTGACATCTAGATCAGACATACTTAATTGAGCCTTTGACATGAAACTGGTCTTTATCTATGGACCCATTGTTCTACAGTGCTACAATTTTGCATTCTCAAGCCCTTTTTAATAATGGCTTATAAAAATATCTACTACAGATTAGCAAATTACCTTCTGCTTCTAAACAGTAGATAGGTACTTTTCCAAAAGTTGTAAATTTGAATTGAGTTGGCTTAGTTTCCCCTTTCCTGCTTTACTTGTCCCCTCTAAAAGCTTAATGTGATAAACTGCAGTAAGCCTTCATCCTCCTATGCTTTTTCCCATCTTCATTGAACTCTCTGCCTTTCTGGAAGGTTGCTCAGATGACTCAAGCACTGTGCTCTGCAGAGTTTGATATCTGGGTTTATTTTTCTGATGCGAGCCTTTCTTTTCACTTGCTCTCCAGGTGAGCCTGGCATTTGCTAGGAACCAGAGTGGAACCGGCAAAGTGGCCAGCAACAGAGTCCTGATCCAAATGGAGAAAGGGAACCCAGGCGTACCTCAACCTGGAGTGGGAAACTTGATAGGAGGTCAGAAGTACTTCAGCTTTGGATTCTCATTTCCCTTATTTAAGGAACTGAGCACCAGAAGGTAGAAACTGAGAAAGGGTATAGAGAAAACATCAAATCTTCAGTATGTAGATTTCAGTGGCAGCCTTTAGCAGATTTTGGACAGTGAAAAATACTAGTGAAAATGCTAATTATAAGCAGTTTAGCGGCAAGCAGGTTCCTTCTGTGGTTCCATTCTTTGTTTATTGATAGTTTAAAACAACAAAGGAGGAGTGAAGGTTATAACTGTTTTGGCCACTGAATAGATATTAAAAGTGATACCATTTCTTAAATTTCTCCCTCCCCCAGGTTTTTTTATTTTTCTATTTAGTCATAATATATTACATTAATTCTTTTAAGCTGCTTCTATTATTAATTTTACCATCTGTTCTGGGCTCTCCGATTTTATAATTCTAATCTAGTGCTCAAAGCTCTAAAGTGTTTCAAAATAATAAAAAAAATGAAAATCTTAAGTGCAGACTAGACTCTGATGAAGGGAAGTTAAGTAGTTCAACTGCAAGTCTTCAAAAATCTACTTAACATTAAACATTGCTTTTTCCAACATTAACAGACCAATACTCTTAAGGGAATTGTCCTTCTCATTGCCTCAGACACACACACATACACACACGTGTAGAAACAGAAAATTTGTTTTTATATGGTGAAAATACCAAAGTACTTGTATCTTTATGCTTTATTAATGCATGGATACTGTATATCTTCAGTGACCCTCATCTATAATTATTATCTGTTTCTGTCTTTGAAAATAACAAAACTACCTTTCAATTTCCATTCTAAATATTCTTGCATTCAGTGGTTGTCATCATGAACTTCTCAGTAATAAACACAACTGTCTTTATTGTTTCTTTATTGTTCCTCTGCTATGATATAGTATTGATTTACTGGTTGATTGATTGATGGATTGATTGGCATAGGATGTCTCTAGGTAGCTCTGGTTGGCCTTAAATTCAAGTTCATCCTGCCTCAGCCTCCTGAGTGCTGAAATTAGAGGTGTGTGCCCTACACCTGGCTTAGTTTCCAGTCTTGTATCATCCATCTTCAGGACATTATTGACTTCTTTTTCTTTGCTATAGTCATTGTCACTTCATTTTGTTTTTGTTTAATTTACTTAAGTAGCTTCTGGATTTGCCTCATTTCCTCTGAGGTCTTTAATGGTAAACTTAGCAGTTTGAGTTCTGGTACCATTAATATTCAAATTGATTTTATTCAATAACTCTTTAACATGTCTTTTACTTATTTGGGTTATTATTTTGCATCAAAAACCTCACTACAGCTGGGCAAGGTAGCTTATACCTGTAATCTCACTTAAGAGGTTAGGAGGTTTTGTGGCTAGCCTAGGCAAAAATTTTAACAAATATACTAGGCATGATTGTTCATGCCTATAAGCTCAGCTACTCAGGAAGCATGGGTAGAAGAACTGAACAGAAGTCATAGATTAGAGGGATTGAAGTCAAGCTGACCCTCTATAAAAACCACTAGACCATCTGGGCGCTGATGGCTCATGCCTATAATCCTAGCTTCTCAGGCTGAGATCTGAGGATCAAGGTTTTCTGCATTGGCAGAAAAAGTCTGACCCTTATCTCACAAACTAAGAAAAAGCCAGAAGTGGTATTGTGACTCAAGTGGTAGAGCACTAGACTTGAGCACAAAGAGGCTTGGGACAGAGCCCAGGCCCTGAGTTCAAGCCACAGGACCAGTTAAAAAAACACCAAAAACCTCTTCCTATCTGAAAAGTAACTAAAACTAAAAATGTCTAGGGGTGTAGTAATTAGTAAAGTACCTGTATAATAAGTACAAGGTCTTGATTTCAAAACTTCAGTGCCACCAAATCAAAAAAACCTCACTGCAGATCTTATTGTCTATATTATATATAGTATATATAGTATGTTATATGTAATATATATTGTATAGTATATGTTACTATTATATATCATATATAATATGTTACCTATTATATATCATATATAATATTTGTTATATATTACATATTATATAGATTTTATTTTCAAAAGACTTTTCCTCACAGTTTTTATTTCTTTTGACATGATCTCTGCAGGGATTGGTGATGGTTGAACTTTGGGGTAATCTTCTGGCAGGATCCTTGCTTTTATACTTACATTATATTTCTCTTTTAATTTTCCTAGTAAGCAAAAGAAACTACTTTAGGTGAACTCTTGTTTCTTTAGCCCATACTGTCTGGCATATCACTATTTTATTTCTGAGAAATAAAAATAAAAGCAATTAAATGTTCCTGTGGCAGTGTTACAGATATGTTTTAGAGAGATTTTAAAAGGTTTTGAATATTGCTTTTATTAGTAAGTTCCTTACAGAGATGAATGTGTCTTAAGTTTTGTGGGAGTGTTCAGGGTTTAAACCGTAAGTTTCCTGAACTTCTGCTACAACAAAATCCTACCTTTTCAGATAAAATTTATAGTTCTCTTTAACACTGTGATACTCTTAGTCTGGGCCTCCTTGGCTGCTGTAACTAACTCCATATCTAGGCTATCAGCTACTCCATCTACCTGTTTTGTCACTTACTGGCTTTGAACATCCTCCTTTCCCCTCCCCTCCCTTCTTTCCCTTTCTTTCTTTTCGCTCTGTATGAAATGATTGCCCTTGCTAGGTAGCCCACCACATTAGCCATGCTTTCAATCTTTTAAGTGCCTTCTGCTATTCTATGCATTTGTTATCATTCACATGGCTTTGAACTGTGTCAATTCACTTGTCTGCCCATTTCTTCCTCTGATGGCTCTGTTTTCCCTTATGGCCCCTGCTTTCTTAGTTTATTTGAAAGCTTAGAAAAAGTTAGAAGTACTGTTGACCTGTTAGATAAAAAAAAGGAAAGGAATGTTAATTTTTTTTCTTTCTATGTGTTTTGTTAAATAAGTATGAGAACTATGAACTATCTAGAAATACAAGCTTTCAGTTGGGTGCTGGTGGCTCATGCCTATAATCCTAGCTGCTCAGGAGGCTGAGATCTGAAGATTGTGGTTCAAAGCCATTCCTGGCAGGAAAGTCTATGAGACTCTTATCTATAACCATTAGCTAACCAGAAAATGGAGCTGTGGCTCTTAAGTGGTAGAGTCCCTAGTTCTAGCCTTGAGCAAAAGATCTCAGGACAGTGCCCAAGCTCTGAGTTCAAGTCCCAGGACTGACCAAAACCAAGAAAGAAATATTTATTAACTTCTACTTTCTAATACTAAGTTAGTGAGACAAGTTACTGCTAGAGATTTGTAGAATTAGTAGCATGCTGTAGTTTGCTGACTATAATTTTGTTCATATCTTCTTTTTACTAGTGTTATAATACTCCATATCTGCCTTTTTTTCTCAATACTTGGAATGCTCTTTAAGAAAAACTTTTATATCTTTGGTTTGGAGTCTTCTCATTTATTGGAAGCTCTTATGTATTGAAGCTGTTATTTCTATGAATTCCCTGTTAACTCATTTTGACCTATTTAACATTTAAAATACTTTTTGACTTTCTTGCGATAACCACATTTTATACACTTTACACTAATATCTTTCTATTTTGCTTTGCCAGTCTTGCAGAAATTATGTATGATACCATATACATAGATTAAGGCCCAAGGGAACATAGTTTTCAGTGAAAATTTTTTTATCTTATTCCTATTCTGATGTCATCCAGGATTCTTTGTATAAATAATACATATTTTATAGTTTCTTGTAATTGCATTCAGATATAATCTGTGTAATAATTACATTAAGGGCTAGGCTCAGTGGCTTATACCTGTAGTTTCAGGTACTCGGGAGGCAGAGATCCAGTCAATACTAAAGCTTAGCCTGGGCACAAAAGTTAGTAAGATACTATCTAAGTAAAATAAGCCAGGCTTGGTGGCATGCACTTGTGGTCCCAGCAATGTGGGAGGTATAGGTAGGGGAATTCTCATCTGAGGCCTGGTCTGGGGGAAAATTTAAAACCTTAGAAAAAATAGCTAGATCTAAGAAGGGCTGAAAGTGTAGCTCAAGTGGTAGAGTAACTTGCATATTATCAAACATTGAGTCCCTAAGTTCAAAAATCTTAAGTGCCTCAAAATAAAAGTGTATTAACTCATAGTCTTTTTAACCCTGTTTGGTAATGTAATTTTGCACCATATTTATGTATATTATTTTGCATTTAGTTTTTTTTTGGGGGGGGAGTCCGGTCGTGGGGCCTGAATTCTGGGCCTGGGCACTGTCCTTCAGCTCAAGGCTAGCGCTCTACCACTTGAGCCACAGCGCCACTTCCAGCTTTTTTCTTTTTGCTTATGTGGTGCTGAGGAATCGAACCCAGGGCCTCAGGCATGCAAGGCAAGCGCTCTACCACTGAGCCACCTTCCCAGCCCCTCATTTAGTTTTTTTTTATTTGAACCTCAGGAGTCTATTTTATAACCTACGCAACATTTCCTCATTTTTTTTATGGTCTCATGTTAACTGTAACTTGATTTGAAATATTAGACACCCTGAATATAGGGTGTGCTAATTCTTTGAAGTTCTTTTAAAGTTAATATGGTCAGTAGTAGGGGTGTGTGGTTCAGTAATAGGAGCACCAGCCTTGAACAGAAAAGCCATGCAAGAGCACGAAGCCCTGACTGGCATAAAATTATAATGGTATTCAGCTGATAAGAGCTGCAAATAACAATCTCAGATTCTATTTTATATATAGAAATCATTATGAGCAAGATTTTAAGTTGTTAGGATGATGAAAATTATTCTTATTTTTCTAGTTTGAATCAGCTTGGGTACTGACAAACATTGCTTCAGGAAATTCCCTTCAGACCCGGATTGTGATCCAGGCAGGAGCAGTACCCATCTTCATAGAGTTGCTCAGCTCAGAGTTTGAAGATGTCCAGGAACAGGTAAACAAAACAAGTAAAATTAAGTAAAAATACAGTAAGTAAGGAGTCCAGATGAACTTATGAATGACTAAAACCTTCCTGTTAGTCATATTCAGGACTTGAGTGGGTGATACTGTGATAATCCAGTTTGTTCCTGGGAGTGTTCTAGAAATTTAAACTTAGTCAAAATAGAATATATTTTGTGAATATAAGCACACTTCTAGCCACATAAAACTATTTAGTCTCTATAAGCTTTTTAGTCTCTATAAGAGGGTTTCTTGGGAGTTTCTAGTTGAAGTCTTCAATCATTTTACTAGAAAAGACAAAAACAACATTAATTTTTTTATTATTGCCAGCCTTATCACATTTTAAAAGATATTACCACTAAGTGAATATGGCTTTTTATCACATCCAAAAGTTTAATAAAATTATCTGTATTTTGATAGCACTTGAATTCTCTTTAAGGACAAATCAACTCAGCTTAGTAAGATACTTGAATCTCTGCTGGTTGCCAAGAGCTATATAAAATGTTACTTAGGAATGAGAATTGGGTCCTATAGAAAAAAAGAATATAAATATTGGTTCATCTCTTCATAAATGTTATTTAACTCATTTTCTTTATTTAAAGTATTACTGTGATATATTGGCCCCTTTGAAAGATTTATGAGGGAATTAAGTTACACATTATTATTAACGAATTAATTCTTTCACAGGCAGTCTGGGCCCTGGGCAACATTGCTGGTGATAGTACCATGTGCAGGGACTATGTTTTAGACTGCAATATCCTTCCTCCTCTTTTGCAGTAAGTTTCATTTCTTTTTTTGCTTGCTTGCCTTTTTTCCCCTTTCCATGAGTAATAAGAACAAGAGAAGTTCCTCAGAAAGCATTTTCTTTGGAAATTACTTTGTATTTTTTAGTGTTACTTTCCAAATGCCTTTTTTTCCTTCCAATTTTTTATTGTTATTTAAAAGATGGTGTACAGAGGGTTTGTTTTTTTTTTGGACAATGTTACCCCTTCCCCTGATGCTTTCTTATTAATTTGTTAGATCATTTCTTCAGACACTTACTCCAGTGCTAAAATTCCAAATTACTTATAATGGAGTTAATGAATTTTTTTGTCCTGGAGAAAATCTATTTGAAGTCTACTGTTTTATCCATAGCATTAGTTTATTACTTATTTTACGCAGTCAGTGAATTAATATCTGTTGTATAACTTACCATCACACTTTCATGCTTGTAGGTTATTTTCAAAGCAAAATCGTTTGACCATGACCCGGAATGCAGTGTGGGCATTGTCTAATCTCTGTAGAGGGAAAAGTCCACCTCCAGAATTTGCAAAGGTAAGCACTATACTTGTGGGAAATTGGCAGGAAAAGTGCTGTTAAAAGACCTCAGCAACCAATTTAATGATTACAGAGAGATAATTTTGAATAGTAAAATTTAGAGTGTTAGAATTTTCAGTTTGTACAGAAATTTTTTAGATTTTTTTGGTCATTTCTGGTTTTTGTTTAAATTTGAGATCATTTCTTGCTGCCTGGAAAAACTCCAAATTCATCTTTAATAATTCATCTTTAGTAATTTTTGTTAACAACTAAGTATCTAAAATACAGCATTTCCTAGCAGTGGCATATGTGAGATTCTTTTACCTGGTTGACAAAGACTAGGCCAAAGAATTTAACCCTAAGAATAGGTATATATAAAATTTGGTTTCTGAATTTATATTCTGAACCTTTTTTGTTGTTGTTGGTTGTGGGGCTTGAACTCTGGGCTTGAGCGCTGTCCTTGGTGAGTCCTCTACCGCTTGTGCCATTCTGAATTTATATTCCTTTGAATTTATATTCTGATTCTGGATTCTGATTACCTCAGCGAAGTAAACAAGACCACAGACAGCATTCCCAAAGACAGAAATGCAATCAGTCATCAAGTGATTGCCTGGCAGCCTTCTTAAGTATCTTACTTTTGCTTTTTATTCTGTTCAATTTCTTCATAATGTCTTCTTTTTTTTTATAGGTCTCCCCCTGTCTGAATGTCCTTTCCTGGTTGCTGTTTGTCAGCGACACTGATGTACTGGCTGATGCCTGTTGGGCTCTTTCTTATCTATCAGATGGACCCAATGATAAAATTCAGGCAGTCATTGATGCAGGAGTATGTAGGAGACTTGTGGAGCTGCTGATGTAAGATATCTTTTTTTTTTTAAACGTGTTAGTTATAAGGGGGGGCCCAAGGTATTCATTGTTGAATTTCCACACATTTACAATGTATTGTAATGAATCTCACTCTTTCTAATCACTCTGCCTGCCGTTTTCCCCCTTCTAAAAGAATTTCAACATGATTCATTGTGTGTTTTTATTATTGTTTCACTGTCCAAATATGTATCTTTTTTTAAAAATGTATCTACTTTTTTCCCCTCCATAGTACTTTTCTTTCTGTTTATACTTAAATATTAGTTGATTGTATTTTTATTGACTTATTGTGCTTGGGACTTTTTTGTCATTGTTTCTTATTTGTGTCTTTTTGTTTGTTTCATTTGTTGTTTTGAAGCTTCTATAAGAGACCTTTTTGCTCTGCTAGTAGCAGTCCTTTAGTAGAAACATTTGGAAAACTTCATGTAACAACCACTAAAAATCAGAAGGCTTATTGTCACTAAAAACAGTCATCCTTTATCTGTCTCTCTTAGAGCTACTAGTAACAGACGTTGAATCTTATTTTATCCTTTATAGTGCCTTTGGTGATGAAATGGCATAAATATAGTAATTACATTTTTAGGTAGTACTTAGAAAAAAATAGACTGGTAAGGTAATGAGGAAGTGTACATGCAACAAGTGAAATTTAATTGAAATACAAAGTAGATATATATTTTTCTGAATGACATTGAATAGGGTAGTTGAGTTTAATATACAGACACAAAATTCAGGGATTGTACAAAGCTGGCCAATAGACTTAACTGCAAGAAAGTAATGCTATAGTGAATTAAAGGCAATGTGATGCTGCTAGAGTCAGAAGCTATCTAAGTCTGGGAAGTAATCCTTTTATGTTTCTATACATTTTAATTATTGTATTTTAGTTAATAAATCTTAAATGTAAAGAAACTGTTTTAAGAATAACCAGTCTCATTAAAGGAGAAGAAAGTAGGACCTTTAAGGAAAGTTAAATAATACTGACTTATTCTGAAATTAGGACTTAGTATCTATGTTTTGAATATAAAATGCCTTTGTGGAAAGTGTTTTTGACCAGTAAGACAGCTTTGTAGATTTAGTAGGAAGAGTTCAGTATTTGAGATACTAATTCTCACTTTTATTTTCAACTTAGTTAAGCAGCTGACTTATCAGTATCACTGCTAAAAAAATAAACTATAAAATTATATAAACGTTACTCATTGCTCTTTATTATCTCAGCAACTATAGAAGACTAAAGAGGAAGCCCACATTAGGAATGAAAAAGGAAATCGTGCAATCAGGGTGCTGAAATGCCTCGGAAAGATTACTAGAAATTATTTGTAGTTTTTCCCAAATTATTAAAGGGAAAAGGCAGCTCCTCTAGAGGATACCAAGCATTTTGTCATTGTGTTAGGGTTCCCTTAATAACTAATAGGTATGTTTTCTCTAAAATCTTAACCATTTATTATTTTTTCAGATTTTATCCCTTTAGAAAAGGAACTGTGGATAGAGCGGTTAGCTATAACATTTCTTTTTATGGTTGCAGGCACGATGACTATAAAGTAGTTTCTCCTGCTTTGCGAGCTGTAGGAAACATTGTCACAGGGGATGATATTCAGACACAGGTATGAATAAGTAACTATATTTTGCCCTTCCAAAACAGCATATTGAGCTTTAGACATCAGTGGCTCATGCCTATAGTCCTAGCTATTCAGGAGGCTGAGATCTGAGGATCCAGGTTTGAAGCCAGCCCTGGCAGACAAATATAAGAAACTTATCTCCAATCTACTAACCAGCAAAGAACTGGAATTGGAGGTGTGGCTTAAGTGGTAGAGCACCAGCCATGAGCAAAAAAAGCCTAGTGAGAAAATGAGGTGCTCTGAGTTAATGCTGTAGTACTGGCACACAGAAAAGCAAAAACAGAAATATTTTCCTTAGGTATCTCTGTTCTCAATAACTTGTATCTCTGTATTGGCCTGTTACTTGACTCCCTCCCTCCCTCCAAACCCCTCCTTTTGGAGGCAAATGTTTATTATACTGTTATTTGAAATGACTAATTGTTGAATTAATTATCTTTTTGATAGCTTCCTCATCTTTTATGTAAGAAAAAATTTTTCTAGTGCCCACTCAACTTTGATATCAAGATACAGTGGATTGTTCTGGACATTTTTCTTCGAGATGTCTTAAAACTTCCTAGATAGTTGTTCGTAATATTGACATGTTTTGGTTCTTTGTTTCATTGACCATTTATTTCTTCTTACCAACTTTACTTTTTCTTGTTCTGTTTGTGAGATCATTCTCCACAGGGAAGTTCTTCAGCTCATTCATAAATCTTACAACTTTAATGATAACCCTTTTGTGCATGGATTGTGAAAATTAGGAAAAATTTTGAACTTAGCTTTTTCTTATCCAGTTCTAACTTTTTATTCAATGTTTGTGCTTTCCTTGTCTCTATATAATTAAATAGACTACATTTGTTGTCTTAAGTTTTTCTAGCTATAATTAGTTATTTGCAGTATACTTCTAAACTATTCTGTTCTTCATGTATCTGAACTCCTTCTTCTGTACCCTATCTCAGTAAGTGGCATTAACAGTTGTCTATGCCAGAAACCTGGACATCAGCTTGATTCTCCCCTCTCTGCTCATTCCCTACAGTGTTAGTTTAGACATTTTAGAAAAGAAGAAAAGAATACATGTTTGATTGTACTTAGGTGAAATCTCTTTAGAAGAATAGGACTAATGGCATTTATTTCTGAGGGAACCTTGGTGGCTTGGGGTATGGAATCAAAAGGAGTGTTGCAACTAATTTTTGTGTTCCTCAAATTTTGAGCCATGTGCTTAATAGTCTTTAGTGGTTTCTAGGACTGGGTCTGTAACTCACTAAGAATGTTTTTGGGGGCAGGGGGGAGATTAAAAAGCAAGTTTTTGTATTTCCTCACTGCCACATAGGCTTTAGGTGCTTACCATATGTGTTCCTTTAATTAAGTATAACAGCTCACCACCATGAGCTTTTGTTTTTGTTTTGTCATGGGCTTGAACTCTAGGCCTGGGCACTATACTGTCCCTCAGCTCTTCAGCTCAAGGTTCTAGCGCTTTACCACTTGAGCCATGGTGTCACTTCGCTTTTCTGGTGGTTTATTGGAGATAAGAGTCTCATGGAGGGGCTGGAAAGGTGGCTCAGTGGTAGAGCGCTTGCCTTGCATGCCTGAGGCCCTGGGTTTGATTCCTTAGCACCACATAAGCAAAAAGAAAAAAGCCAGAAGTGGTGCTGTGGCTCCAGTGGTAGAGCGCTAGCCTTGAGCTGAAGAGCTGAGGGACAGTGCCCAGGCCCAGAGTTCAGGCCTCATGACCGGACCCCCCCCCCCAAAAAAAAAAGTCTCATGGGCTTTCTTGCCCAGGCTGGCTTTGAACCATGATCCTCAGATCTCAGCCTCCTGAGTAGCTAGGATTACAGGTGTGAGCCACCAGTGCCCGGCCACCATGAGCTTTTATACCTACTTTTTTCCATCAGCATAGGACACTTGTCTCTGCTGATCTATCATGATCTTATGCATAACCTATATTCTGCCAGTAATGTTTCCTTTTGTAGGGGGAGAGGGTCCCAGGGTCAGGAGACACCCCCTCCCCCCAGTCAAGAGTTTGTGAACTTATATTTGGTATGTTTTTTTAAGATTTGTATTCTATATTTGATATAGATTTCATTGAGTATGTATTTCACTGCAAGATAGTTATTTGAGGACTTAAAAATCTTAGAATACTTATTATTTTCTGATCTCTCGGTATATTTATCCTTTTAGCTGTAGTGACACTAAAGTAAATGAATAATTGTAATTATTAATAATGCATCTGTATAGCCAAGGCTGGCCTCAAACTTGTGAATCTCATCTCATCCTCCCCTGACTACTAGGAATATAGGCATATTGCCAACATACTTGGCTCAGTATTATATTTTATAAACTGCAATTTTAGCAGTTGTGAAAGTACATAATGAAACTAGTTTGATGACCTAGAAACTAATTCTAACTCTAGTACTTTCTTATGTATATGAAAGTATATAAAGTCCAAGAGAAGATTTTGATATTTTCCTAAAATAAGTTTGGAATAATGCAGTCAGTGAACATTTTAAACTTTTCCTTTTAGGTAATTTTGAATTGCTCAGCTCTTCAGAGTTTATTCCATTTGCTGAGTAGCCCAAAAGAATCTATTAAAAAGGAAGCATGCTGGACTATATCTAACATCACGGCTGGAAATAGGGCACAAATCCAGGTAATGTCAAAAAGTACCTGCTTTTACTTCTATTGATTGGTAGTTTTTTTCACCGAACCTTTAAACACACACACATTTAGGCCTTGATTTTTCCTTTTGCCTTTAATAAGTAATGATTTATTAAAGATCCTAGAAAAAATATCTTACATTTTTTAAACAGTCTGATGGACTTTATGCTAAATAGATTTAATTGACTCATGCTTATTAAAATGTTTATTTTTACAATGAACTCATGTATTATGTTGCTACAATTTTTCAGAAACTTTAGGAGACTGGCTTTCCTTTCTTTTTTTTCCAAGTGATTATTTGCCCTTTAATTTTGCCTTTTTGTCACTGGGAAAATAACTGAAGGAAAAGCACTGTGCCAAGTGCTCAGCACAAGTCATGATCAGGTCTGGAAAAATGGGTTGGAAAAGGTATAATAAGAGACTCAGAGGACTTGGAGTTGAGTGGAGTCATAAGGTTTGTCTCACCAGAATTTTAATCACAACAAAATTCACATCTCCCACCGGGAGCTGGTGGCTCACGCCTGTAATCTTAACTACTCAGGAGGCTGAGATCTGAGGATCGGTTCAAAGCCAGACCAGGCAGGAGAGTCCATGAGACTTTTTATCTCCAATAAGCCACCAGAAAACTGGAAGCAGCGCTGGCTCAAGTGGTAGAGCACTTGCCTTGAGCTGGAGAGCTGAGGAACAGTGCCCAGGCCCAGAGTTCAAGCCCCACAACTGACAAAAAAAGAAGAAAAAGAAAAAAATCACATCTCCCATGTTATACCCACTATCTATATACAGTTATTACTAATGAACGTAGCAGTTTAGAACATGATAAGACAGTCTCATAGAAATCAGTTTTCTCAAGGGCATCTCCAGTAAATGACATAATCAGATTAGGATTCTTTCTGTTAAATAATGCTGGCTTTCATCACTGACAAAAAGTTTTGGCCATGAATGGTATTAGTCTCCCCATAAAACTGAATTAGGAACTGAGATTGATAACCATAGCCATTTTTAGTGTGCATATAAGATCATGTTATTGGAATTGAGCCAGAGTATTTCAAATAATGACCTTCTTCTAATCTCATTGAGAGGTAGCAGTTTGGAATAAGATGGAGTAGAAATCCTAAAGAACAGAAAAGCTAGACTTGGGATATTTCCAATTGATAGTGATAACTGATTGAGTGAATACAGAATGAAGATAAATAGCCTTTGTAAACTGGAGAGGCTTAAAAGGAGATGATAGAGAGGACAGATGAAGTGTTTGAGATGTGTAGTAAGCTGCTGGGTACCCTGGGTGGACTTCAGCGACAAATGATTAACTTGGGAGTCACAGCATATATGCAAGAGTGCATACAAGGGAACGGATAAGATTAACAGATAGAATTGTGTAACTATGTAATTGTATCAATCATAATATACAATAGTGTATTTTAATTGTATTATATATTTTATATAATTTGTATAATTATGCAATTTATAATTTACACAGTTATATATAAATTGTATAATTTGTTATGGGGGTAGAATGAAGAAAAGAGCTCAGGAATACTTCGAGAATAACATCACAAACTGTGTATTATATTATCCCTAATACCACTAATAGCCTAAAGGTTAATGATAATAAAGACTTCTTCCAATGTATTTAATCTCTAGGATTTGGCATCCCAGGTTGGCTTCAAATGATTCTCAGATTTCAGCCTCCTGGTAGCTTAGGATTACAGGTGTGAGCCACTGGCATCCAGCCCCACTAGTTTAGTTTTTTTTTTTGTCAGTCATGGGGTTTGAACTCTGAGCCTGGGCTCTGTCCCTGAGTTCTTTAGCTCAAGGCGAGCACTCTACCACTTGAACTACAGTGCCACTTCAGGTTTTCTGGTGGTTTATTGGACATAGGAGTCTCATGGACTTCCCTGCCCAGGCTGGCTTTGAATTGTGGTCTTCAGATCTCAGCCTCCTGAGTAGCTAGGATTACAGGCGTGAGCGCCTGGCACCTGGCTAGCTAGCCCCATTAGTTTTCACAGGTGGCCTCGGGGTGTGATTAGTGGACTAGTTAAAAGTTAAAATTAATATTAGGATTAATTTCCTGTTCTATTTAAATTTTGCTTTAATTTCAGACTGTGATAGACGCCAACATTTTTCCAGCCCTTATTAGTATATTACAAACTGCTGAGTTTCGAACAAGGAAAGAAGCTGCTTGGGCCATCACAAATGCAACTTCTGGAGGATCAGCTGAACAGATCAAGTACGTTCTGACCATGTAATACTTTGCAAATTGAAGGAAACACTGTTTCCATCTCTCCCCAATATATTACTTAGAATGAAAGATTAACTATATTTGAGGAATAAGGTGAGATATTATTAATTAAATATGCTTAATTCTAGCCCTTTTTAACACTTACTTTTAGTGTTATAGACTCAAATGTACATTTAATGTCTTAATACCTACCTCATTGGTTTTTTATTTTGTGATTTAGTGAGACAGGGTTTTACTCTGAGCCCAGGCTGGTCTTAAACTTGCCTGATATCCCAGGCTGGTCTCTAACTCATTATGCTCCTACCTGTATCTCTAAACATGAAGATGATGGGCATGGACCTCCATACCTGGTCTACCTGTCAAGTTTGTTCTATTCTTCTCATAGTCTTCTCAGCAACTTTCATAAAATTTTAATTACATTGGGAAGATAATCTGTTGGGCTTGTGCTGGTTTTTCAAACCAAATACGTTGTCATATTTGAGAATTGTGGCTTATCTATAGTAACAAATATGACAGCCCAGGAAAACTACTTTTTTGAAAAAATACTCTTATTCATAGTTAGAAAGAATTCTTATTTCTTACTTTTTGCAGTCCAAAAATTGTGAAAAGGAAAATAGATGTCAGGATAATTGGTTTTGGTTACTTTTTGAAGCTTTTTTATGATTGGGTATAACTTGTATAGTTGATTGAGTACTTAATTTCATTCAGTAAGTTTGAAGTTGATTCTCACCATTACGAAATGAGGTATATTGTTTGACCATATTGTTCTTTGTATTGATTTAGGTACCTAGTAGAACTGGGTTGTATCAAGCCACTCTGTGATCTCCTCACTGTCATGGACTCTAAGATTGTACAAGTTGCCCTAAATGGTTTGGAAAATATCCTGAGGCTTGGAGAACAAGAGGCCAAAAGAAATGGCTCTGGCATTAATCCATACTGTGCTTTGATTGAAGAAGCTTATGGTAAGATGCTTTGCGTGAGGAAGCTTATTGCTAAGAATTAAGCAATAGATGATTCCAATAAAAATACTAAAATTTTTGAGTACTAGGTGATGTAAGAACTCTTAAAAAAACATTTCTGTTTCTGCTGGCCACTGGTGGCTCATGCCTGTAATCCTAACTACTTAGGAGACTGAGGTCTGAGGATCTCTATTCAGAGCCAGCCCAGGTAAGAGACTCTTATCTTCAAATAACCATCAGAAAACTGGAAGTGGCGCTGTGGCTCAAGTAGTGTTCTACTTGAGCTGAAGAGCTGAGGGGGACAGCACCTAGGCCCAGAGTTCAAGCCCCACAACTGATCCAAAAAAAAAAAATTCTGTTTCTATGGACAGATTGTTGCTTGCCTGTGTTTTTAAGAGGTCAGATTTTTTTTTTTCTATGTCTTATTTTGTGCTGGGTCTGGGCTTAACCTCCAGGCCTGGGCACTGTCCCTCAATTCTTTTTGTGCAAGGCTAGTGCTTTATCACTTGAGCCACAACTCCATTTCTGGCTTTTTCTGAGTAGTTTATTGGAGATAAGAGTTATTACATGGCCTTTCCTGCCTACTCTGGCTTTAGCCACAATCCTCAGATAGATCTAAGTCTCCTGAGTAGCTAGAATTAAATATGAGTCACCAGCACCTGGCTGGAGACCTTTACTAGCTTTCACATGTAATACCACCAACCATTTCTATACTGGCATAGAATATAAGATATATGTAAGTAGAGATTTTTCCTTTAAATCAAGAAAGGAAGTATATGCAAAATAATTTACTGGAATTGCCAGTCAAGAGTTTCCTTTATTCTTCATTCTAGGTCTGGACAAAATTGAATTCCTACAGAGTCATGAAAACCAGGAGATTTACCAGAAGGCCTTTGATCTTATTGAGCATTACTTTGGGACCGAAGATGAGGATAGCAGCATTGCACCCCAGGTTGACCTTAGCCAGCAGCAGTACATCTTCCAGCAGTGTGAGGCTCCTATGGAAGGTTTCCAGCTTTGAAGGAATATTCAACTTTCATGTTCCTGTGTAAGACCAGGCTACTCAGTTGAGTCCTCTTGTGGAGCCCACAGTCCTCATGGAGCTATCTTCTCAAATGTTTTCCATAATACTGTTTGCGCTCATTTGCTTGCCTTGCGCACCTGCTCTCTTACACACATTGGAAAACCTCTGGCTCTCTGTGGTGGAATACCCTTATAATAAAAGGGTAACCAGAATGGCCCACTCTCTTATGGAAAAATCCCTAGGCTTTGGAGATCCGCATTTACATTAGAGTCATGGGAATATACACATATTAATGTGGCTCCCTTTTTTCTGGGGAAAAAAGAGGACTTCCTCCTCATTCCCTTTATAGAGTGGGGAAAAATACTGACATTAAAAGATAAAACTAAACCTTTTATCTTGAATTTCACACAGCTACTTGCAACAAGGGAGGTGTTTAGACCTGTTATGTATACTTCAGAGTACTTTTCATGAGTTCTTCCACAGTGAACCTTTGGATTACCTGGTGGCTTTTTCTAGCCAAATTTGCATTAATCCTTACTGAGATTGGATGGTTTTCTTTCCTCTATTGGCGCCATTCTTCAGATACTAAAGTTAAACCATCCACTCCCTCACCTTCAGCCTTCAGTGAATGTGCTTTCTAGTTGTCAGGAATGCTGAAGAATTAACTCTGATTCTTAAATGTGATACTGGTTTGCAGATTCCTTTAAAGCAGAAAGGAGAGGAGCACATACTAATTTGAATGACTTTGCTTCTCTTTGGTCTTATGTGTCTTAGGATTTGGAAGTGGTTTCAATTCTCAAGATTTAGAGTTCTTAGTAAAAACCATATCCTATAATTTAATAAAGGAATAAGAAGAAAACCAAACCTTTTGCTTTTCCCAAACTCAACCAGTGTGACTAGAGGCTGTTGTCTGCATTGCAGCAAATATTTCAGGTTTTGTGGTCTGATCAAGGTCCTCAGTAAGTTGGAGGTCACCCTAGGTGCTTTCCCCTCCATGCCTGGAAAATAACATACTTTGAAAGATTACTTAGGGATTTGTTTTTCTTAGCCAGTGTACCTTGATTTTAATGTGTTTGCGCTGCATATAGGATCCCTATAATGTAACATCTTTATCTTTAAAAAAATAACCATCTTTTCAACGAGACCTGCTTAACTCAAGGGCAATGATCTTTTTCTAATAACCTCAGTGTTCTCTAACGATTTTATTTCAACTTCTACTAGTACCCTACAAGTCTGCATCTACAAATGGCTCTTCTAGTACTGTGTTCACTGATCCACATTGTGCTTGGACGGGAATGGAAAACAAAATATTAATTGCCAAGAGAACTGCAAATGAGTTCAATAAGACTTCTCGGTGCTAGTTGGCCATCTTGACTCAAATGTTGGGATACGTGATCAGAGAAGATTTTTGGTGATATCTGTTCAAAATGAATTCCGAAGGAAAAGTTGCTCACTTCATTCAGAGCATATATCCTTTTTAATCCTCTTTAGACTTACTCATACCCTTCTAGAATTCATTATAATCCCAAAGTGTAAAAACTATTGGACAGTTGCCCCTGACAAGCTGTTACACATCTCTGGTAAATCCTGCTGAATGTAAGGAATACAGAGCTTTCATACCTCATCATGATGTTATTTAAACAGCCAACTTATATGACCTGATTTACTTTTTTAAAAGTCCACTTCATTCAAGCTAGAAAGATTCCGAGACAAAGGACATTTATCAGCCAAGAGTGTGATGCATTCTTCGCCTCTAGTCTGTAGTTGTGTCTGTGCTCTGGGATGGATACTGTCTGATGTCTGTTATTGATGGAGCAGCCACTGCAAAACTAGTCAAGTCCCATCTGTACTGTTATTTTTCTAGTGCTGCTTTGTGCTGAGAGAAAATTTTAGTTTACTGCACTTGACCTGTAAAAGACTTTGATTCTTTGTAATTTTAGGGATTAATTAGGTGGTTAATTTAAAGAACTTTCAATGTTGCCTTTACATCACATTAACTCCTTTCAGAAGGATAATAGAAGCACTGAATCATAGTAAAAATCTTGTTTTTAGCTTTGACTCTTTTCGTGGCTGAGTTTGTTTTTTTATTGTAAATTACTGGTAACATGTCATTTCTATAGATTGTTTTAATTGATGTACCTTCTGTTGAATAGCTAAAAAAAAATAATCCATTTTATTAACCAATTTGAAAGTTGTGCCCCCATGTTAGCCAGGGTAGCATACTATGGGAATTTTTGCTAGCAATTTCAGGTGTCTCAGTGATTAAATTAAAACACACCCCATTAACTGCTATGATTTATTTTTTTCAAGTAGAAAAGTTTATTTTGTTTCTAGTCCTGGGAGTTCATGAACTGTAACGTCTGAAGTAAACTTCAAAACAAGTTTTTAAATATAAAATTAGAACTAAGTTAAATACCAGTATAATACAAATATGCTGGATTTTGGTACTGATAAAAACAGCCTTTTAGGTAATAGAAGTGGCATTTAAACCCCCTTTTACCTGGCAGAGATTCTTACTTGGTTTTGGTTAATACTTTTATCATAAAGGTGTTATTCACTACAAAAGCATGTTAATTTTAACACAAGAAAATTCTTGTGATTTTATTAATACTGTTCTGAAAGAAAGTGGCTATTGGCTTTTCCTTTTTATTCCCCCCTCTGTCTCCAAACTTTCAAAATGCATTTCTTATAGTAAGACTTTGGTGAGGCATTTGGGGGCGGGGGTGTGTGATATGGAACACATTGAAAAAATAAAGGTACCTAGTATATGAAGAACCAACAAGTAGCTATAGTTGGATGGAGAAATAATAGGAAAGACAATATGAATGATATAAAGAAAAGATATATATTTAGGAGACAGTTCTCTGTGGAATATTATATGCCCTTGTCACCAGTCAAGACCCTTTATAATTATTACCTTTATCAATAATACTGGTTTTGAAAATTCTGTTATTCTAGGATTATTTCTTCCATACATCAGATAAATCTGATTGGATTCAGCTGCACTGTCAAAGAGGAAAAAACATAATACATAATGTCCCATAATGCATCTGAAGTATTATAGATTTCTGCTGATTTCGATGAAGCAAAAAAAAAGTCAGTATAATTTATTGATCAGATCTGTCAAATAAATCCTCTATGGTATGTGGCTACCTACAGGCAGCTTTGGATTTGTTTCTCCAGTAATAAATAAACATTATCACCTGTTGGATTTCCAGACTTGGGGACCACATTATAAAAGGTTTTCCTTGGGTCAAGGGATTTATTTTCTTGCTGATAAACTTTGTGGAAACTGTTATCAATAAGCAAATCATTATAGCTGTTTTAGGGATTGAATTTTTTTTTTTTGTAAATTGGATATTGTGTATCTAAGGATACTGTTAAGTAAAGCAAAGGGACTCACTTTTTGAAAGTAGAATTTTTCATTTTAACTGTAGACTGTGCTAACTCCTGCATTCCAGAAACTCATTTGCATAGATAAATGCGCCCATATGTGGATATTTCAAATCTAAATGTTTTGAAGTCCTAAATTACTAGGGTCATACCATTGGTTGTGAGGTAAATAGGCTAACTACATCACCTACCCAGTTAGGTTTTTAGGCTCCCTTTTCCTGTCATCAAATGTCAAAAGTAAGTTTTGAAGTTAAATCTAGGGATGTGTCACACACACAAAATAAAACATTGTATATTATCTTGACTGTAATATAAAGGATATTGGATATTTTTAACATACTTTCTTGCCAAGAAAGGATGGACTATGAGAACAGTATTTGGGCATTGGGATAATGCTACCTGGGCACCAAAATAATGCTAATAAAGCAAATATCTATATACTACTAGAAAGTATCAAATTGCTATTCAGCCTAAGATGCATTTTGGAAGCTTTGATAAGAAAGTATTAAGGACTGTTAGTGGAATAAAAGTTCCAATTCTTTGGCCAGGTGCTGATGGTTCATGCTTGTAATCCTAGCTACTCACGATGCTGAGATCTGAGGAACAAAGCCAGCCTAGGCAGGTAAGTCCATGAGACTAATTTTGAATTAGCTACTAAAAAACCACAAGTGGGGTTGTGACTCAAGTAGTAGACCACTAACCTTAAGCACAAAAGTTCAGGAACAGCCCCACACCCTGAGTTTATGCCAGGATCTGCACCAAGAAAATTCTATTTTTCAGTTAACTATGTGGGTGTGGGTGTGGGTGTGGCCTCTGTCTGGGTTGGTTGTTTATCTTAAGGCTGGCATTCTTACCGTGTGTGTGTGTGTGTGTGTGTGTGTGTGTGCGTGTGTGTGTGCGTGTGTGTGTGTGCGCGTGTGTGTGTGTGTGTGTGCGCGCGTGTGTGTGTGTGCATTCTTACCGTGTGTGTGTGCATTCTTACCGTGTGTGTGTGCATTCTTACCGTGTGTGTGTGCGCGCGCGCGTGTGTGTGTGCATTCTTACCGTGTGTGTGTGTGTGTGTGTGTGTGTGTGTGTGTGTGTGTGTGTGTGTGTGTGGCCTCT